>NC_143023.1:86658866-86958866 GCF_057628025.1 Oncorhynchus mykiss | reverse complement strand
CAAAATTTGAGAGGAAAACCTGTTTGTCTGCTTTCCACCAGACATTGGGAGATTAATTCACCTTTCAGCAGGACAATAATCTAAAACACAAGTCCAAATCTACACTGGAATTAATTACCAAGAAGACAGTTAATGTTCCTGAGTGGCCAAGTTAAAGTTTTTTCTTAAATCTGCTTGAAAATACCTGAAAATGATTGTCTAGCAATGATCAACAACCAATTTGACAGAGCTTTATAAATAATAATGAGCAAATGTTGCAAACTCTAGGTGTGGAAGCTCTTAGAGACTTGCCCAGAAAGACTCACAGCTGTAATCCCTGCCAAAGGTGCTTATACAAAGTATTGACTCAGGGGTGTGAATACTTATATAAATGAGATATTTCTGGATTTCATTTTAAATACATTTGCAGACATTTCTAAAAACATGTTTTCACTTTGTCATTATGGGGTATTCTGTTTGAATGGGTGACATTTTATATTTAATTCATTTTGTATTCAAGCTGTAGCACAATAAAATGTGAAATAAGTCAAGGGGTATGAATCATTTCTGAAGGTACGTATATGCATCATGAGTGAAATCATGAGTGAAACCAAGCAAATGGGTTTGTGTTTGAATGTGTGTGCGTATGTATGCGTATCATATCAAATCAAATTTTATTTGTCACATGCTTCGTAAACAACAGGTGTAGACTAACAGTGAAATGCTTACTTACGGGCCCTTCCCAACAATACATCCCTAGGGGCTGATGTGGTAGCATTGAGGCTTTGTTTGAACACCTGCCTACCTCCTGACAGGTGTGAGAGATTGGGGCAAACTAAGGAGATTGCAGCAGCTTCCTACCAATGGAGTCTCTCTCTCTAAGCGCAAATATCAACTGGTGCCATTCTCCACAGCCTTACTTACTATTACATCCTATAGAGTCTATTGGCCAAAATATTTGGTTTCAGAAGCAACATTAACATGTTAGAACTCCTTACCTCTGTTTCCTTCTGTTACATGCATGCTGGTTCTCTATTTAAGATACACAATAAAATCCCTTTACTTTGTACAACTCGAACATATTTTCATAATCTACAGTCAACTGATATGTTTTCAAACGGGACCATATTAATTGACGTGCACATGAATACAATTCAAATTTAAAAACGCAAACAAGAGGATGAGTCTCTCTTCAGACATTAGTGAAGAGCCACTGCATCTGAATTTCAAACGTGGACACCCACACTCTAAACAATAGCCCTCCTCTCATCATTATAGGCCTTAATAACACGCTGACTTAATGAAGGAGCAATGTATTTCTTTGTACAAATTATGGTTCTCTCTTTTCTTGACAGGCCTTCCTCTTCAGAGGACTCTTATTACATAGACTCTTATCAGGCTATTTCTAAAGATACAGTACATCCTGTGCCATTCAATATTCCTAAAGCCTCTTTTGGTCTCAAAATATTATTGGACAGCAATGCTTACTGGTAGATGGCTACTCCACTCATTCTCAGGATACACACATGCCAAATAATATGGTTGCAAGTATTGCCATGAGTCACTAGAGGGCCTCGCTGCCTTAGTATCTTTACATCATGGATCATCAACTAAATTCAGCCACAGGCCGATTTCTTTTTCCTGAGTGGATGGTCAGGGGGCCGTCCACTCAAGTAGACTGCAAATTGACCGCAAGAAGCCCAAACGGATATAATATTTGACTAAAACATGATGACTGTACCTAATAAACAGGTAATTTAGTATATGTGATTGGATACATGTAAGCAAGGTTTGAAACAATTTAGTACTGGGTCGGACCCCCCTTTGTCTCCAGAACACACAGAATTTTTTGGGACATGGAAATGTTTCTCAATTGATATCAAGCAGTGGCGGCTCCTTAGAGGAGGACAGGGAGGACCATCCTCAGTGAATTTCAAAAAAATAAAATAGTGAAACATTAAAAAGTTCTCCTTTTTAGGTAAAACTGTCCTAAATATATTCACGTCACCAAATAATTGATTAAAACACTGTTTTGCAATGAAGATCTACAGTAGCCTCAACAGCACTCTAGGTAGCACCCTGGTGTAGCCAGAGGACAGCTAGTTTCCATCCTCCTTTGGGTTAATGGACTTCAATACAAAACCTAGGAGGCGTTTGGTTCTCAGCCCCTTCCATAGACTTACACAGTAATTATTACAACTTCCAGAGGAAGTCCTCCAACCTATCAGAGCTCTTGTAGCATGAACTGACATGTTGTCCACCCAATCAAAGGATCAGAGAATGAAAGCATAAACTACAGCTAGGTTATGGTCACAGACATCTGATGTGTTGTGCACTGAAGTCTATAAGTGAAGGGAAAAGGTGAGAGGAAGAGAGCATGTAGATGCGAGAAGGAATTATTTAACGAGCAAAAGGATCATGCTGTTTGTATGTGGCTGCTCTGAAAGTGAACTGTGTTTGCCTGTGATCGAGAGCGTATTCATTCCCGTTTTGTTTGCAAATGAGTGGAGTAGCCATCAACACAATCGGTGGGATAAACATACCTGAATTTGTCCAATAGAAACTCTTGTTTCTGTTGGACTAATGATTACACCCTAGATTAGCTAGATGCAGGCAAGAGTGTGCAAGCTGGTATTGAATGTCACTGTCTGTCACCTTGATTAGTCTAATATTTCTCTCACGTTGTAAACTTTCATTCATAAACTAGGTTGTGGCAACCTCATGATGGGTATAGGGAAAATGTGAGTATCATGTATTATCTTAAACCTATTGATGTTACATTAAGCTAAGTGAATGGAATATGAATGACCGTCATCCAGTATGCTTTAATAGAAATAAGGCAATGCTCATAATGAATTATTGTCCTCCCTCATCTTAAACGTTACCGACCGCCACTGGTATCAAAGGACCTGAAGTGTGCCAGGAAAACATTCCCCACACCATTACAGCACCACCACCAGCCTGTACCATTGACACCAGGCAGGATGGGGCCATGGACTCATGTTGCTTACGTCAAATCCTGACTCTGCCATCACATGACGCAACAGGAACCAGGATTTGTCGGACCAGGCGATGTTTGTCCACTCCTCAATTGTCCAGTGTTGGTGATGGCGTGCCCACTGGAGCCACTTCTTCTTGTTTTTAGCTGATAGGAGTGGAACCCGGTGTGGTCGCTTCAATAGCCCATCTGTGACAACGACCAACGAGTTGTGTGCACCGTGATGCCGTACTGCACACCACTGTTGTACTGCACTGTTATTTGCCTATTTATGGGCCGCCTGTTAGCTTGCACAATTCTTGCCATTCTCCTTCGACCTCTCATCGAGTCTTTGACCTCAGGACTGGATGTTTTTATTTGTCGCACCTTTCTCGGTAAACCCTAGGCACTGTTATGCGTGAAAAGCCCAGGAGGCCGGACGTTTCTGAGATACTAGAACCGGCGTGCCTGGCATCGATGCTCATACCATGCACTATCTATGTGTGGGAATACTTTGGAACAGATTTGTTTTTACAGTCTTATGATTTTAAATGAGGTTTTTTGCACAGAAAACTTGGGGGGCAAATAAAATCACCAGCGGGCCGCCAGTTGGATAACCCAGCTGTACAGCCAAGTTATATTAGTCCTCTTGAGACTTAAAGAAAATCTATTTTCATTTAAACATTTGTATGTGTTTTGTAGTAAACATTTAACTCATTGCTTTGCTGGTGTTAGTCAACATTTGTTTGACTATGTAGTTTATTCTCTATATGACTTGCCTAGTTAAATAAAATAAAGGTAATTCAAATACATGTTGTGTTGTCCTGATGCAGGCTGACCTGAACTGTAACATCCAGGATGACTCTGGGGCCTTCTACGGTGTGAGCAGCCAGTATGAGAGCTCTGAGAACATGACCATCACGTGCTCTACCAAGGTGTGCTCCTTCGGCAAGCAGGTGGTCGAGAAGGTCGAGGTGAGTCCTAGGGCTCTATTCAGTCTGTAAAGCTGAAGCATTACAGTTTACGTGATAGAAATGTAAAGGTAACTTCTGATTGAGATGACATAAGCAGCGTTTACCCTGAATAAAGTCTCCACTAAAGTGGGAACATTGCCTTTACATATCAATAACGCTGAAGATCCACGTTATAGCTTGATTGAAATTTAAAGGGTATGTTCCACGTTTGCGGGTAAACGCTGCATATGTCGGCTCAATTGGAAATGACCTTTCAATTTGAACGTGTATCTTCTGTGATACGAAGTGAATCCAGCTCTTAGTCCTACACGCACACACACCACTGTGTGCTTGGTGGAGAAGCAACTATTAAAAATTACACGACTCATATTCCTTACCTACTTTTATGCTTGTGTTTCTCACAATTGCTGTGCTGTACCTCTTATTTGATCGTGGTGGACATTGTTCCCTCCACTTATTATTCTTGTGAAGAGCTGTACTCTGTGATCTCTCTCCCCCCCCTTCAGACGGAATATGCCTGCTTCGAGAATGGACGCTTTGTCTACAGGATAAGCCGCTCCCCCATGTGTGAATACATGATCAACTTTATCCACAAACTCAAACACCTGCCTGAGAAGTACATGATGAACAGTGTCCTAGAGAACTTCACTATCCTATTGGTAAGGATAGCCTGTTCAGTCAGTATGCTTGTATACTAGTGTTTGTGTCTGTGTGTCTCACACTGCATTTATCTTGTGCTTCAGGTGGTGACTAACAGAGAAACACAGGAGACGATGCTGTGCATGGCGTGTGTGTTTGAGGTGTCGAACAGCGACCATGGAGCTCAACATCACATCTACCGGCTAGTCAAGGAATAAGAGACTGATTCAGTAGAAACGTGCTGGGACAAACTATCACCGATCTACCTGAAGGACAGCTTCTGAAGAATGGAGGGAAGACATTGAAGGACGAATTCTTAGTAATTGACAGAGATAAATCGCTGTTGTGATTGGTTGGTTGTGAGAGTGACATGAGGCAACCCGCCCAGTGAAACACACCTTCAGAAAGACAACCTTATGGAAAGTGGCTGTGCCTCTACACAAATCCCACCCACAATGTCCTTGGGTTACATTGGGGTGAAGTTTCTAATGGATAATATCATTATATTTGTATTTCGTATGTATATTTGTATGAGTGCAGCTGTCAATTTGTGGTACAGTTGTGTGGTGTCATTTTTCCAGACCTGGTCATATCTATGGTGTACATATGAAGGGGCATTGTGTAACATAGGAAGATGTACTGTGGATTACATTTGGAAGCTATCTGTTTTCTGCATTTTATACTGTAGTCATCACAATTATGAACCAATACAGATCTAAGCCTTTCTTAATTGGATAAATATAAAACATTATACAGTTACTACATACAGTGCCTTCGGAAAGTATTCAGACCTGTTGACTTTTTCCTCATTTTGTTACTTTAATCAATTTTAGAATAAGGCTGTAAAGTGTTTTTTTCTCATCAATCTACACACAATACACCATAATGACAAAGCAAAAACAGGTTTTTAGAAATTGTTGCTAATTTCTAAAAATATTTTCAGGTCTCCAGAGATGTTTGATCAGGTTCAAGTCCGTGCTCTGGCTGGGCCACTCAAGGACATTCAGAGACTTGTCCCGAAGCCAATCCTGTGTTGTCTTGGCTGTGTGCTTAGGGTCATTGTCCTGCTGGAAGCTGAACCTTCACCCCAGTCTGAGGTCCTGAGCACTCTGGAGCTGGTTTTCATCAAGGATCTCTCTATACTTTGCTCCGTTCATCTTTCCCTCGAACCTGACTAGTCTCCCAGTTCCTGCCTCTGAAAAACATTCCCACAGCATGACGCTGCAACCACCATGCTTCACCTCCAGGTTTCCTCCAGACAGGTTTCCTCTTGACATTCAGGCCAAAGGGTTCAATCTTGGTTTCATCAGCCCAGATAATCTTGTTTCTCATGCTCTGAGAGTCTGTAGGTGCCTTTTGGCAAACTCCAAGCGGGCTGTCATGTGCCTTTTACTGAGGAGTGGCTTCCATCTGTCCACTCTACCATAAAGGCCTGATTGGTGGAAGGATACAGAGGTGTTTGCCCTTCTGGAAGGTTCTCCCATCTCTACAGAGTAGCTCTGTCAGAGTGACCATCGGGGTCTTGGTCACCTCCCTGACCAAGGTCCTTCTCCCCCGATTGCTCAGTGTGGCTGGGCGGCCAGCTCTAGGAAGAGTCTTGGTGGTTCCAAACGTCTTCCATTTAAGAATGATGGCGGCCACTGTGTTTGTGGACATCTTCAATGCTGCAGACATTTTTTTTAGAACCCTTCCCCAGATCTGTGCATCGACACAATCCTGTCTCAGAGCTCTACGGACAATACCTTCGACCTCGTGGCTTGGTTTTTGCTCTGACATGCACTGTCAACTGTGGGATCGTATATAGACAGGTGTGTACCTTTCCAAATCATGTCCAATCAATTGAATTTACCACAGGTGGACTGAAAAATCATCAAGAAATCAATGGAAACAGGATGCATCTGAGCTCAATTTCGAGGCTCATAGCAAAGGGTCTGAATACTTTTATAAATAAGGTATTTCTGATTTTAATAAATTTGCAAAATGTCAAACCTGTTTTTGCCTATTCATTATCAGGTATTGTGTGTAGATTGCTGAGGATTTTTTTTTTCATTTAATAAATTTTCGAATAAGGCTCAAATGTAACAAAATCTGGAAAAAGTCAAGGGGTCTGAATACTTTCCGAATGAACATCACTATCACAAATATTTTCCAAAGAAAAAAGGTTTTACATTTGGGATAACATAGCAAATGCTAAACTACTGTATGATGAAGACAGGTTACAGTTACAATTCCAGGGACATTAAGAGTATAAATAAGATTCAGGTACCACTTTGCATCATATCCCCTGTGCCCAACTAAAGAGAAAAAGCACTGATGACACTAAAGCAAGACAATGCATGGCAGAGACCAGAGATTCCTCCTAAATGATCTTTTCTCTAAGCTGCTACGGTTTTACCCCGAATGACAATGAAGCAAAGAATTCACATATTGAAAATGAAAGCACTGTACTACCATAGTTCCCCGTCCCAAAGCACTTAGTTCCTCTGTATGGTTATGTGGGGTAGAGTCAAACTTTACTTCTCAGTGACTGAGGAACACAGTAGTTAAAACACTCGCACATATTAATCTTTGGGTGTTCTTGGTTCTGGATGCTATTCAGCCTTATTTTGCCCGCCAATCTGTGGCCTACACTAAAGCTGGACTTGTTATTAATGGAACTGCCACGTCTGTTTGCAATATAACAACAACAAAGAAGGTACTGCAAACAACTATGCCCCCCCCCACCCCACCACCACCACCACCACCACCACATCATTGCACACGCGATAGAACAGCAGAATATGTACTGTAAAGAAATGTTTTGCAGGATGTGTGACGTTCCTCACCTCCACTTTGTCAGCAAAACAAAAACAATAACGTCCGTGGGGTGGACAGTGGCGCTGTTTCCCCTACTGCGGATTGCATCTTTAACCTTGGCGGTAGGGAATGGCATCCTTACAGATACTATAACTACCACGAAATGTGAGCTCTTTCCTAAGCTGGAGGACAGCCCTGTTATTCTCATACATCCCAGTGTTGCATGTACAGTGCCTTAGTAACTTTTCCCCAATGGCATCTGGTTTGCTTGGATGGAAATGCATAACATTAGTGATGTTTCATGTTGGTCATTATAGATACACAACTGTCAGTTTTACATGTACACATTTCACCTTGTTTTACAAGATAATGATGCTAAGTTATACATTGATTATTACAATAAACAAGTTTCATGTGTAATAGCAGTAATAACTTTGCCTTGTCTATCAAAAACCAAAAATATGGAGACATGTCAGGTGTGCATTTGTCGCCTGCACTATTATAAAGTGCCTTTGGTTATGACTTTACATCTTAGAAAAGGTTTAAAAGAAGCAAAACCAAAAAGTTAAAGAAATGGCGGACGAGATCACCAGAATGCCTTTATCAATATCTTTCTCTGTAGAACTGTATTCATTACCACAACAATTAGACTATTTGGGAAAAGATAGTACCCTTAGATGCATGTTCAGTCTTTTCAATAGTTATGGGTCAAAAGATCCCTCTGCGAAGGTTCATTTGATATCACTGTCACAGTAAATCAACTGTTATCATACCATATGCACACTAACATTACAGTCCATAAAACATAATGCAGTATGTTAGTGTTGCTGAAGACAAATGGATCAGGCAGGGTTCATGTCATGTTAAGAGGACCTTTGACCTGTGTTCTAATTTATTAATAATTGGGACTAGATTATGGTGTGAGAAACACAGACCACCACTACAGTAGTTTCTGTTTGAATGTGTTCTATGTAGGCTATACTTACAATGCTTTTGTGATGACTCCAGTTTAACCAGAGTCAAGCCTGTTGGTTTCGCTGTTGGGCTCCCAGTATGTCAGTCCTGTCAACCAAAAGATACGTTTTTGGAAAATATAGTTATTTTAAAATAGAGTCTTTTTTTACACAAACGTCAGCAGCTAAGATCTGGGTTGTGTGTTATTTGTCTGTAGGTACTGGTACCTTTCTGTCTATTTTTTTTTTCAAAACAGGCTTTAATTTTTCTCAAGTTTGGATGGCAACCTCAGAACATTGTGTGCAGAGAATTGTTAAAGGTTATTTGTATAAAGAGACAAGAATATGGAAAAAGACTGTGTTTTTACTGTACTGGGTCTAGTCTTTGCTTTGTAAGTTTTTCTTCATTGCTAAAATGTTAGATATTTTATAGCTTTCTAGAAATGTTGTATGCATATTATATCAAATTAAAATAAATATTTAATTCTGTTTCTGAATGATAATGAATGATAATTTCTCACAAACGTCAATTAACCTCTCTGAAATGATTTTAGTATTACTTATTTTGCTGGAACATACAATGCTCCTAATGCACAACAGGGGGAGCTCTATGCCAAAGAATCGGGCTTGGCAACCTGTGATAATGTTGACCTATTCACACACATGAGAATAAATAGTAACTCCACTTTTTTTTCTTGATCTTCGAAATGGCAATCCTCTTTCAATACAGCTAGCTCCTGGCTATGTTGATGTTGGAGAATACCCTGCCTGACATGATTATAACCTCCAGCCTGGGGTTTTATGTAGTGTTTCATCAACAAACTTGGCCTGTCATCAGCTGTCAGGATCACAGGAGGATAAACCGACCGGGACCAATGACGAGCTGTGATTCTGGCCAGGGCTGTAGGGAATTAACATATACACACCCAGACAACTAAAGACCTCTGCAATAACCACAGACAAATCCTTGTTTTATGAAAATATGTTTTTCGTTCATATGTCTTTGCGGGAAGTGGTTTGGTTGGGGTGTTATAGAGGGCAGAGATAAATTATCTTCTGAGCAGCTCCATTCATATTTTTTAAATGTATTTTGCTTGCTTGCTTTGTTGTTTCTGCAGAAGACCAGATCAGAAGTCTTCGAGATGTGAAATAATGGAGTGAAACAAGGGGGAACCTGACTAACTCTTGTCTTTATGTGTACCAACAAAAACTAATAAAAGGCCTTGTAGATGAATTAGCTTGAGACATCAGAATACTTATATAGTTTAACTTGACAATTTCACTTGATTAATTTAATGACATATATAACAATCACTTTAAAATGTGTCCACTTTTTAATCTTTCACATGAGATTGATGGTAGTTTTGACCAAAGTACAGTAGGCAAACTGGTGCGTAAAATTCGCACCAAGTGGGTGGGTAATGTTACATTCAAAAACTTCTGATCAACTAAGAGTGGAGAGAGTCCCATTGGGAGCGGAGGGCGTATACTTTAGTGTTTGCATAGAAATGTACCCACAGCAGTGCATACCAACCGAAAGGAAGGATGCCCGTTCCTCCTCTGCATACAGTGTTCCAAAAGGAAGTCTGATAATGTGATCCCCAGCAGAACAACTTCACAGCGTGACTCACTCAGTCTGCCACGGGAATAGTCCTACTCGAGAAAAGTACTGCGCTTATTACTTCATGATGATGACATGCTTACATGAGAATAAGGACAGCTCCAAATGAAGGTGTGTGTCACTTTTCTCTCTACAACTGAAAAGTGGAACCGAGGAGTCGAAAGGAGAGCAGAAACTGTAATCAGCAATTGGGTTAAAGGTTTTTCCTAGTATGGAGCAGGAAGAATGCAAGGTATCAGTATGGGTCTGCCGGGAGGAGAAACTGGTCTCCGGGCTGTCCAAGCGCACCACCTGCTCCGATGTTGTCAAAGTTCTACTGGAGGACCAAAACTTGAAGCAAGGTGCGTCAGCGGTGATGCTATCTGGGACCCCCCAGTCTTACTGCATAGCGGAGAAATGGAGAGGCTTTGAGAGGATTTTACCCAATAAAACCAAAATCCTGCGTCTCTGGAGTGCCTGGGGAGATGAGCAGGAAAATGTGAGGTTTGTGTTGGTGAAGAATGAGGCATCGTTACCGAACAACGGACCCAGGAGTGCCGAGGCGCGGGTTGTTCAGAGCAAAGATAGTCCGTGCGTGTTCAAGGAAGCAGCCAAGACCACAATGGCTTTCTCACAAGAAAAGCAGCGGAGGATTGTTAGAAAAGCTTTTAGAAAGTTGGACAAAATAAACAAAAAGAAAGAGGAGACTGTTCCTAAGGATACATCCTCAGTGGAGAAAGTGGAAACGTTGGTGCACTTGGTTATATCGCAAGATCACACCATCCGCCAGCAGATCAAAAGGATCAAAGAATTAGATAGGGCTATAGAGAGGTATGAGGCAAAAGTGCATTTTGACAGAATTAAGAAACATGGTATCAATTATGTGCAGGACACATACATGGTGGAGTCAAGCGCGAAGGCTGATCCAACAGAGAGCGTGCCATGTTCAGCGGAGGCTATCGCACAGTTTGAGGAGTACGCGCTCTGTTGCGAGGTGGTCCTGCGACTTCAGGAGGAGTTGACAGAACGCGAAGCTCTCATGGACATCATCACAGGTGAGATTCAGGAGGAGCTGAACCAAAGGTGGATGAAAAGACGTCAAGATGAGCTGTCGGGCAAAGATACCGATAGTATTGGGGAGTCTGTCGACATCCCCGTGTCTGCAATGGCTCCAAAGGCAGGCGTCGCTGCTCAAGAGACAACTGTGGACAGTTTATCAGAGAATGACTTGGTTTTAGAGGAGGAGAGAGTCAAAATACAGCTGGATACTAGTTTATATATTGGTCTTCGTTTGAACACAGATTTAGAGACTATTAAGGGTGATTTGGACTTAAGCCAGGAGCTGTGGGACGCAAAAGAAAAAGAACTAACGGATTTGCTCGCAAAAATGGACTCTATGGATTTAAATAACGAGAAGTTACCCGATGGTTACAAAGAACCCTCTGGTGTCACTGAGACTGAAATGTTGCCTTCCTTGGAGAAGAGCAGTGGGTGGGTGGAGCAGGCCAGAGGTCTCTCCAAGACCAGCAACACGAACGATGAGGACTCAGACACGGGGCTGAGCTCCATGCACAGCCAGGACTCTGACAATACACCTGTTTGTGAATCACGAGTGTAACTCTTTATTGAAGTGTTGAAAATATGCAATGCCAACTCAGGGACAGTGACATTCTCCACACTAAACAATATGTTTCTCCTTTTCCTCCAAAAGGCATAAGCATGGACACTTAACATCTATAAGGCGTCAGGTAGCCTAGCAGTTAAGAGCATCTGACCTAAAGGTTCCTGGTTCGAATCCCTGACCTGACTAGGTGAAACATATGTATATGTGCCCTTGAGCAAGGCACTTGTAAGTTGCTCTGTATAACAGCGTCTGCTATATGACTAAAATGTAAATAGTATAAACAAGCAATATATATGTCAATTGTGCTGAAATCCTAACAAAAGTTATGGAAAATTGATATAGCTTGCTCTGCTGTTTCTGTGTGTCACAAGTATTAGAAATAGGGAAAACAACAACTGCATTGAACTGCAAAGACGCACATGACTATGGCCATTCAGCTATGAACATACAGGTTACTGTGGAAATAAAGTATTACAACATATTATGATCTGTTTGATTTAGTACTGCCAAGATGTAGCATTTCCCAGATGGTAACTTCTAGAAATATCAAAGGACATTATCAATGAACAAAACCTCTCTCTTGAGAATGTTGTTGATGCATTAATAACAGTTCATGTTGAGAGAATACAAGATTAAAGCCAGTCTGCTGATGCAAATTCAGACCAGCTGTCACCTGATCCAGTGATTGTTTAATTCATCCATGTAGTCGATCCTCACTTTCTCTCCGGTTTCTTGGCAACATGATGGTCATGCCCTATTGGGGGCAATGCCCTATTCAGTTACAGTACAATTTGCTGTGCCAATCAACCTCATGGATCGGTTGTTCTCACCATGGTTTATGTCAGGACAACCATTTGAGAGCTCTAATTGGTTTATCAGGACAAGTAATAGTGTATATGGATCCTGGGAAAGCTAAGACATCCCAAAGTCAATGCAGTGGTTATGCACTGCCCTACTCAGACTGTGGTTCTACAAATTGAGGAGGAGAGAGAAACATAACATGCAGAATCAGTTTCTGTTTATACAACCCCGTCTGCTTCTGTGTCTGGGCGTCGTGCTGTTGTTGTGTTGTTGTGCCCACTGTGCGCTCACTGTGCTGTGTTTGGCACGGGGCGGCAGGGCCAGAGAGCAGCTGCCTAGCCCTGCTCCCTCTGCTGAAAACAGTGGCTTTACATAAGTCAGGGAGGAAGGCTGGGTCAGGCTTCATGTGCTACTGTGTGGGATGGACTGGGACTGTTTGAGAAGGGATGTGTGTGTTTCAGATCTGGAGGATTCGAGTCCCCAACAGCTCAGTGCCACACTAACGCTGTGTTAGTTTTCTATACTGCTGAGATTATTTTGGCCTTATGTTTGAAATTGATCACACAGAGGTGTACAGTATGTGGCCAGACAGACACAGACAGACAGATCAGTGGTACACCAGCACCTTCTCTGATCCCACCAGATGACAGAGAGGGAGGATGGGGGTAGATAATGCTTCATTCAGCAAGATTGAATGGAAATGTTTCAAACAGACAAACAAACAAGAGCATCAATTCCTGTGTACATGAAATAGAGCGGCAGTGTGTTTGGATTGGACACCAGAGAGGAACATCTGGTCAGCGGTGTGTGTGGTGTGTGTGGTGTGTGTGTGTAGAGGAGAAGCCAACAGAGAGAAACACCAGATAGTCACAGGCAGCTGCTGTCTTGGATGGCACAGCTACTTCTTCTCTCTGAAACTGTGTTTATGCTGTGTAGGCTTTGTAGCTGTCTTGGGTAGATAAGGCGATTTAACTGTTTAAGCACTCTGGTAACAGTCACAGATAACACTGAAACACAACCTTGTTGCATTGTCCTCAAACAGCCATTTTACCTCAAACGTATCCATACACTGTACCATACCCACTTCACTTTAAAAACAACCTGGCCACACCCTTACCATAAATAGCATGATTTAACTATAAACTTTAAAAATAAAACGTAGGCGTAACCATCTGTTCCAGGGATTTCCTGTACCATTTCTGTTGCGTTTGTATGATAACGCTATCAGGCTGGTGTTATCATAATGGAGTTACAGCATGTCTGCATTATGCAAGGTTAAAAGACTGACCTTTCAGAGAGACCTCCTGTACCCTTCAACCCCCACCATTCCACTCATGCAATGCCCCCTTAGTAATAAATGAGACTCTGCCCTGGCGATGTTCTCATGGGTCATCAACCTCATCATTCATAAACCCAGGTAATGAACTGTATCGGCAGGAGAGAGCAAATCTATAAATAGTTACAGAGCAGCAACCTGTAAGACCGGAATCATTCTTACGTCAGCTGAATTAAGACCGGCCCTCTAAAACATTAAGGGGCCAATCGTAACTTCCACTTAAGTAGAATTTTCATTTAATATCCCATTGACATCGCTGAATAACTAAGTGAAAACCTACTGCACATCTGGCCAGTCGGTTATGATTCACCCCAAAGAGATCATCAATATGTATATATAATCAAATTTAAGAGACTTTGGTGATATTGAAATACATGCTACATATGCATAGTACAATACCACTCGCATGAGATGAAGCAGGCTCATTATGTGTTTGCTGTAATGAGCCCAGCAGGTAATATCCATATGGGATCTAATAAACCCTCTCTTCATCTGGTGGCTGTCTTCAGGAAATACTACTGACATCGAAACAATCTGGATGAGCGGGGGGCAATAAAACCAAACCAGGAGTGAGTCAGAACATAACATAACACACCTCAAGGTGCCAACTGACAACCACTCTCACCCCCATCCAGACCATTGGAGGAGGATACATGGACCAGACAGGCTAGAATGGGATTATTCTACACTGGAGCTAATTGTTCCACAAGGGGCATGTCAGATGGAGGGGCTGACCCTCTAGTCATTCTGAAACCTGGGGCATGTTCAGCAGGGCACAACATTGAGGAGCATCAGATATAAATATATTTAGCAGAACATGCCTCTCTAACATGTAGAATAAGGAATGTTGGCTCTGCTAATTTCTATCTGAAACATTTAACAATGTTTTCCTACTGAATGTGGCGCTGAAAGAGTGATAGAAAGAGACAGAGGTCCTGTCAGAGCTCCTACTGTAGCTAAGTGCCTAATAAACTTGATGAGCCTGTCTGCTCTGCTCTGTTCTGTTCATCTGTCAATCTAGCTGGATGAACATGGAACATGAAGACTAGGGTGTGGCCTTGTCTGAATCGTTGATGACATCAACTCAGCCTGGCTGTTTGGTGCCATGTAAGAGAGTAATTACTCAGACACAGTCCCCTCACAGGGCCCGTCATAACTCACAGACACAGTCCTCTCACAGTGCTTGTCATAACTCTCAACCCGAGGAGCCACTCAGCCATATTGATTTATAGGAAGGGGTATGGTTGGGTTAATTCCTCCTGCTCCTAGTTTTGAAACCAAAGCAGCTTAATGTTGTTGTTCTACCACGCAGGCCCAATAGGACCGATTAATGCCATGTTAGAGTTAGGCGATAAACATGGGAATACACTGAGTGTACAAAACATTAAGAACACCTGCTCTTTCCATGACAGATTGACCAGGTGAATCCAGGTCTATGAATCCAGCTATGATCCCTTATTGACGTCACTTGTTAAATCAGTTTAGATGAAGGGGATGAGACAGTTCAAAGAAGGATTTTTAAGCCTTGAGACAATTGAGACATGGATTGTGATAGTGTCCCATTCAGAGGGTTAATCGGCAAGACAAAAGATTCAAGTGTCTTTGAACGGGGTATGATAGTAGGTGCCAGGTGGATCGGTTTGTGTCATGCTCAGCAGTTTCCCGTGTGTATCAAGAATGGTCCACCACCCAAAGGCCATCCAGACAACTTGACAACTGTGGGAAGCTTTGGACACTCAGTGTAGATGACACTGATTTGCATGGTTTAGCACAGCACAGAATGCAACCACAACCATTCCTCTCGTAATGTCTGTGAACCCAAATTCTCCAACATCTCCCTGTAACCTAACCTTGGCGGTGCTGTGCTGTGATTTCGGCTGCATAGGACTGGGAAACACAGAGCTGCAGGCAAACAGGCGTCCAGCTAGTTGGAAAGGCTGGCTAGATTAAACATTTACCATAGTAAATACATTCAGCAGGCTTCCTTGATCTCATGCTCCACAGGCCTGTCAAAGACGAAACATACCTGTGTGTGTCAACCCCTTTTAATGACTCACACAGCACAGGACACGGTGTCCCTCTACATACCTGTGTGTGTGTGTGTGTGTGTGACACATGTGTACACGTCCCTTCCAACACTTCCCTGGCATAACATATTCGTGCACTGAACTAGAAGAAAAAAAATCAAACATGTTACATTACAATAACACAACCATGCATTGGCAAAACAAGGTCATGTTTGGTGGGCCAGCCATTAGCTAGGTCCTGCTTTTATGATATATTACCAACAGTCATATGCTCGAGTCCTACTACTTCCAATATTCCCATGCAGCATTCAGAGCTATCGGTGTGAACAGGTTGGAGCTGGCATATGTTATGTTGTCTGTCAGTAGGAAAGAGTGAAGTAAAGAACAGGTTCACAGCATTTAAACAGGTTCTCACAGGAGCCAGTCACGACACTTACGCTGAACAGGGAGTTATGTTAGTGCTACGCAACAACACTCATCCATTATGCAAGTCATACATTTGGGCCCTCTAATGTTACCCTCTGAACAACACAGCTCCTAACAGGCATGGTGCAAAGAAATCACCATGACGATTTATAACAACGCTCCTGACCAGAAGAGCTAATTATCAAAACCAGCAGTTGACGATTTGTTTGTTTATAATTTTGCACTTCACGATCATCATTATTTAAATTTAGTGGTACAGGTGCAGGATCTTAATTTTGATCACTCTTTTGGTGCTGACAACTTTCCTGCACTTCAGGACATGCAGATGAGCTTCGTGATTTACATACATTTACTGAAAACCCACGGTTATATTAACAGTATTGCACTCCTCAAGTAGCCTACTTTCAGCCAAATAGCCTAACCATCGATCATGCAACATTATAGACTAAACATTCAAATCCTGTTGCAGCAGGATTATTTTGCTGTGACAAGATGTCAAATTAAGATCCTATAACTGTATATAAAAACCTCACAGTACAATAAGTTAGAATAACTGCAGTCCAGTCAATGTTTTCATTGGTGGTTATATGGATGAGAAAGCTACAGTACTGTAGGTCCTCCTTACTGTGTGGACACACAGGGCAGGTCAGAAGGAATAATGTATTGAACTCCTTTTAATGAATTATTGGTTTGGTTAATGACAATGATTATTAAATTGGAAATCAGCAAGAGTATAGCTTCTCTATGAAGGGTGAAACAGCAGAAAGATGACTAATGGCAAGTGCATATCTTGCATCTGTCAGGGTTTCCACATATAGTGACATCGTTATTAGTTGAAAACCATGAACATTTAGTAGTTGATTTGTACGCAATTCTTGTTCTTGGAGATAAACGTGAACGTTTTTTTCAAAAATTGTTTTTCTAGATGAGTATAACCTGTGTGTCAGGTCTGTTCAGTTTAGTGGCATATGTTCATTTTGATTCTAGTCCAACTCATCCCAAAAGATGAATGCCAGGAAGCAGGCGGCACCTTTCCCTTTCCTGCTCACTTCCCATTACAGTAGGGTTAGGGGTGTGTGTGCGTGGGCAACATTTTGACATGAGTAAAAACTGAAGCTCTCTCACCTCTGTGTAATTAGGTAATTTGTGTGCTCTCCCATGTAAGATTAGGTACTATCAAAATATGTTTTCATTAATGTATAAAAATTGAATCATGGGCACGTCAAAGACAACAAAGAATTTAGAAACTCCTAAAAGGATTGCAGTGAACCTGGACTAGAGGTGAGAGAAACCGTGTGCTGTCAATAATTCAACCCTGTGTGCCTCCTCCTCCTCATGCAGATGTTAATGCGTCCTTAACAAGAGCTGACAGAGCTTATCTCCCAGAACAACTGGAAGACAAATTGCATCCTGTGTGTGGACGTACCTGCCTAAAAGGTATCTGCTCTATCCATGAGGTTGAGTGGACACATACGGATATAAGTATAGTAGAAACCAAAACACAGCATACAAGACTGGATTAGGAGAATGTAATAGACTTCTGGGAAACGAGACCAAAATAACTAGTTTGAAGGTAAATGTTTTACTACAATTGTTGCGTTTCGGTCTAATTTATGAGAAAACTTTGGATTTTATTTGTTTTGTATGTGTTAACCTTTGGAAATATGTTTTGTGAAACTGGCTAAAGTTTAAATGTATCATCTAATATGCCACACATGGCCTCATACTGTTACAGTAGATGAGAAAATGATGCAATAACCCATGTCCTGTTTGAAAGCAGGTGAGACAGGAGACATTGGGGGGATGTAAACAAAAGTTGCTGACCGCCAAACTCTCACTCTTGCTTCAGGTATGGGGAGCACATCCTTCCCTCCTCCCCTCTGTCCTGGCCAGGTTCTGAGGACTGCCTTTGAGCCTGAACTACCGGGTCAGGGCCATTAGGCTGCGTTCAGACAGGAAGATAGAATCTGATATTTTATTTTCACAAATTGATCTTTTGACCAATCAGATGAGCTCTGAAAAATGTGTGATTGGTAAAAATACCAATTAGTGGAAAATAAATAGAATCAGGCTTCCTGTCTAAACACAGCCTTACAGGGTCAGAGGGTTCACTCAAAGCATTCCTGAGCTTTTAATAGGTCACTACCTTAACTTAGAGTGAGAGTGAAATAGCAAGAGAAAAAACAGGAGAGAAGCAGAACGAGAACATGCATCAACACAGAGCAACGCTAGTTAAATCCACCTACTGGAGGGGAAAAGAGAAAAAAACAGGAGAGAAGCAGAATGAGAACATGCATCAACACAGAGCAACGCTAGTTAAATCCACCTACTGGAGGGGAGGAGAGAAAAAACAGGAGAGAAGCAGAATGAGAACGGCATCAACACAGAGCAACGCTAGTTAAATCCACCTACTGGAGGAGAAAAGAGAAAAAACAGGAGAGAAGCAGAATGAGAACATGCATCAACACAGAGCAACGCTAGTTAAATCCACCTACTGGAGGGGAGGAGAGAAAAAACAGGAGAGAAGCAGAATGAGAACATGCATCAACACAGAGCAACGCTAGTTAAATCCACCTACTGGAGGGGAAAAGAGAAAAAACAGGAGAGAAGCAGAATGAGAACATGCATCAACACAGAGCAACGCTAGTTAAATCCACCTACTGGAGGGGAAAAGAGAAAAAACAGGAGAGAAGCAGAATGAGAACATGCATCAACACAGAGCAACGCTAGTTAAATCCACCTACTGGAGGGGAAAAGAGAAAAAAACAGGAGAGAAGCAGAATGAGAACATGCATCAACACAGAGCAACGCTAGTTAAATCCACCTACTGGAGGGGAGGAGAGAAAAAACAGGAGAGAAGCAGAATGAGAACGGCATCAACACAGAGCAACGCTAGTTAAATCCACCTACTGGAGGAGAAAAGAGAAAAAACAGGAGAGAAGCAGAATGAGAACATGCATCAACACAGAGCAACGCTAGTTAAATCCACCTACTGGAGGGGAGGAGAGAAAAAACAGGAGAGAAGCAGAATGAGAACATGCATCAACACAGAGCAACGCTAGTTAAATCCACCTACTGGAGGGGAAAAGAGAAAAAACAGGAGAGAAGCAGAATGAGAACATGCATCAACACAGAGCAACGCTAGTTAAATCCACCTACTGGAGGGGAAAAGAGAAAAAACAGGAGAGAAGCAGAATGAGAACATGCATCAACACAGAGCAACGCTAGTTAAATCCACCTACTGGAGGGGAAAAGAGAAAAAACAGGAGAGAAGCAGAATGAGAACATGCATCAACACAGAGCAACGCTAGTCAAATCCACCTACTGGAGGAGAAAAGAGAAAAAACAGGAGAGAAGCAGAATGAGAACATGCATCAACACAGAGCAACGCTAGTTAAATCCACCTACTGGAGGAGAAAACAGAAAAAACAGGAGAGAAGCAGAATGAGAACATGCATCAACACAGAGCAACGCTAGTTAAATCCACCTACTGGAGGGGAAAAGAGAAAAAAACAGGAGAGAAGCAGAATGAGAACATGCATCAACACAGAGCAACGCTAGTTAAATCCACCTACTGGAGGGGAGGAGAGAAAAAAACAGGAGAGAAGCAGAATGAGAACATGCATCAACACAGAGCAACGCTAGTTAAATCCACCTACTGGAGGGGAGGAGAGAAAAAACAGGAGAGAAGCAGAATGAGAACATGCATCAACACAGAGCAACGCTAGTTAAATCCACCTACTGGAGGGGAGGAGAGAAAAAACAGGAGAGAAGCAGAATGAGAACATGCATCAACACAGAGCAACGCTAGTTAAATCCACCTACTGGAGGGGAAAAGAGAAAAAACAGGAGAGAAGCAGAATGAGAACATGCATCAACACAGAGCAACGCTAGTCAAATCCACCTACTGGAGGGGAGGAGAGAAAAAACAGGAGAGAAGCAGAATGAGAACATGCATCAACACAGAGCAACGCTAGTTAAATCCACCTACTGGAGGAGAAAAAAGAAAAAACAGGAGAGAAGCAGAATGAGAACATGCATCAACACAGAGCAATGCTAGTTAAATCCACCTACTGGAGGGGAGGAGAGAAAAAACAGGAGAGAAGCAGAATGAGAACATGCATCAACACAGAGCAACGCTAGTTAAATCCACCTACTGGAGGGGAGGAGAGAAAAAACAGGAGAGAAGCAGAATGAGAACATGCATCAACACAGAGCAACGCTAGTTAAATCCACCTACTGGAGGGGAGGAGAGAAAAAACAGGAGAGAAGCAGAATGGGAACATGCATCAACACAGAGCAACGCTAGTTAAATCCACCTACTGGAGGGGAAAAGAGAAAAAACAGGAGAGAAGCAGAATGAGAACATGCATCAACACAGAGCAACGCTAGTTAAATCCACCTACTGGAGGGGAGGAGAGAAAAAACAGGAGAGAAGCAGAATGGGAACATGCATCAACACAGAGCAACGCTAGTTAAATCCACCTACTGGAGGGGAAAAGAGAAAAAACAGGAGAGAAGCAGAATGAGAACATGCATCAACACAGAGCAATGCTAGTTAAATCCACCTACTGGAGGGGAGGAGAGAAAAAACAGGAGAGAAGCAGAATGAGAACATGCATCAACACAGAGCAATGCTAGTTAAATCCACCTACTGGAGGGGAGGAGAGAAAAAACAGGAGAGAAGCAGAATGAGAACATGCATCAACACAGAGCAATGCTAGTTAAATCCACCTACTGGAGGGGAGGAGAGAAAAAACAGGAGAGAAGCAGAATGAGAACATGCATCAACACAGAGCAATGCTAGTTAAATCCACCTACTGGAGGGGAGGAGAGAAAAAACAGGAGAGAAGCAGAATGAGAACATGCATCAACACAGAGCAATGCTAGTTAAATCCACCTACTGGAGGGGAAAAGAGAAAAAACAAAAATGCATCAAAATAAAACAGAGCTTTCTTCAGCCAGCCAAGTATCGGTGTGTGGGATCAAAAAAGACCTAAAGCACACTCCCTTCATTCCACAGCTTTTCCAGTTGACTTAGTTTTCCTTGTGAGCTGACAGATTTATAAGAGCACTAAATCACAATAACAAAACCAGGTTAAATCTGTATTGTTCGTCTGGCAGTCTCTCCACTACAGTGCTTTTCTGACAGTTGCATAAGTAGGGGAAAGTAGAATCCGCCTCTTCCACAAAAACGTCACACAGCTGTTCCATTAGAGTGAACAATTGTGTGGTTGTTAGTGCTGCCTACATACACCTCAGGTAATTACAGGGGCTGATTGTCATTAAAATGTTGTGAAAGAGGCAGATACCCTCCCAAAACACACAACATGATCACCCACAATGTTTGTGCAGTGAAAAGTTTGAGAAAACATTACAAGATG
Source organism: Oncorhynchus mykiss (assembly GCF_057628025.1). NCBI lineage: Eukaryota > Metazoa > Chordata > Actinopteri > Salmoniformes > Salmonidae > Oncorhynchus > Oncorhynchus mykiss. The sequence continues at coordinate 86,937,350 of NC_143023.1, read as the reverse complement.
AGAGCCTCTGGTCAAACGTGTAGGGTCTAGATGTAAATGGATGGTGCACTAGCTGCCTAAAGACATTAGTTCAGACTGGCTGCCATTTGTCTAGTCAACATAACTATTTAACTCATTACAGAATCTGTAAAATCCAACAGTAGTGGCACTATCACCACTGTTCATCATAGAATACAAAATGTTACCTCTATGTAGAGATGTTATGTTTCTAATCTCTTGTATAGTTGTATTAAGTTGAGTTTCCCATAAAAAAAATGTAAACCAAAGAGCAGGCAGTGACGCCACGTGACCACCCTCAGAAACATTTTAGGGAATAAATGACTGACCATTAGAAGGGTTAATATTTTATTATTTCAAAACAGCTATACAATAAAAACATTGACGTCTCTACGAGTACAAGATATATTAAAACAACAAACAACTCCACTGGAGCGACGTCACAGAAATTCAGGAGGTAGAATTCACAACGAAATATACACTCCCACATGGAGTGCTAAAATATGATGACACAGCAAATCCCACCTTTAGCCTAGTCGTCGCACCAGAGGGCTGAGTGAAAAGTCACTGTTCTTACTACCCAGCGAGTGCTAAATCGCTGGCTAGCAGTGGTAGGACAAACATTGGAAAGAGGATATGGAGCAATGCCCCATATCAGAAGGCCCTTCCTAGGACAATGATATTCACAACTATGAGCAGTGATTAATCTAAGACATCCAGGAAGGTTGGATCTTGCATGTGATGTTTAAAAAGTTTCCATGGGGACATTACTCTGTAGTCCTCCGTGTTGGGTTTTGAGGGCATAAACAAGAGTACCATCAAGTGCAGGTCCTCCTTTCCTCAGATGAGTTGGGACTCCTGAGTGTTCCTTAAGGGGTTGGTAGTCTTATTCAGGCAGTGACATCTTGATGGCAGTTCCCTATGACAAGTGGAGAGTGAGTGATCAGTAAAAAAAATGCATTATCAACCAGTGAAAGAAGATTAAGGATGGCGCTGACAGGACTGGGGGGTTGTGGCGCTGACAGGACTGGTGTGTTGTGGCGCGGACAGGACTGGTGTGTTGTGGCGCGGACAGGACTGGGGTGTTGTGGCGCGGACAGGACTGGGGTGTTGTGGCGCTGACAGGACTGGGGTGTTGTGGCGCTGACAGGACTGGGGTGTTGTGGCGCTGACAGGACTGGGGTGTTGTGGCGCTGACAGGACTGGGGTGTTGTGGCGCTGACAGGACTGGGGTGTTGTGGCGCTGACAGGACTGGGGGGTTGTGGCGCTGACAGGACTGGGGGGTTGTGGCGCTGACAGGACTGGGGGGTTGTGGCGCTGACAGGACTGGGGGGTTGTGGCGCTGACAGGACTGGGGGATGTGGCGCTGCACCCCTGCTCTTTCAAACGGCATTCAACTGAAGCTAGCCACAAAACATTTTTCTAAGTCTAGATACTGAAAGAGACTGGAGATCTGGTTTGTTGAGCAAACAAGTTATTCTGAAAATGAATTTTTCTAAAATGTTCAGAGAGAGAGAGTTAAATGTAGATGTGGACAAAACACACGTTGACATCCCAAAACAAAACCGACTGAAAAGATTTGCACTTAAAGTGTTGCGGCTATTTCTGTAGCCCAATTTTAAAATAAATTGCCCCGGTAAAGGTCAAAGGAATTAGTTGTTTTTTGAAAGGGCTTTTCAAATTCCTCCACAGGGAAAGAAGAGAAAAAAACAAAACAGGAAGAGAGCACTAAAAGCACAGAGATAGATGCCTGCTGCTGGAGCACTCTCCCTCCTCGGGCTCTAAGAGCACTTTTCACGCAAAACACTCCACACCAGGCTTCTGTATGGAACCTTCAATGCCCAGATGTCAAAACACTGAGGGGCACAAACAGTCAGAGAGCGGAGGGGGAATGAGACATTTCAGACAGCAACACAATGTCCCCTAGACTCCTCTAAAAGATGAACACAATGCCTGTGCGACGTTAATTATCATGACGGTTTAATACTGCTGCATTGGGGGCATTGGTGAAAAAGCAGTGGCGCTAGATCCTGTGACACTGTTGGGGTTTGGGTTTCATGTGGAGGTCCGGAGGTCCGGAGGGGGACTGCAGATGAGGCTCTGTGATGGAGCCATGAGTTGCTCGCAACCTCATTCATATATCCTTATCCTTATCTACATATTCTTTATCCCCTTACACTGTGTATAAGACAGTAGTTTTGGAATTGTTAGTTAGATTACTTGTTGGTTATTACTGCATTGTCGGAACTAGAAGCACAAGCATTTCGCTACACTCGCATTAACATCTAACCATGTGTATGTGACAAATAAAATTTGATTTGATTTTGATTTGATTTGAACAGGTCTCCTAGGAAACCATGCTGTGGGAGCTGGATTACAGAACATCACAGGGCCCGAGGTACTACTACAACTCTGCCTCAGAGGAGTACTCTAGTCCTCCACATTAATGAACATAGACAACTGTATTATACTGTAGCCTCGTTTAAAATCACTTCATGAAAAGCATAGTTTGATATGGCCTTGATCATGCTATATTTAGAGCTAATCTGATAAAGAATTAAGGACACACACTCATACATACAGCTAAACATCCCGAGTGGTGATAGAGACATGCATAACGGCACATCCACCAAGCGCCATACACATCGGGATTAAAATCTTTAATGTTACAATGCCCTTTTCAAATATTGTCACCCCATTATTGAGCTCTAGCCCCCCCCCCAAGGTAAGTTGCTAGCTAGCATTAAATTTATCTTATAAAAAAACAATCAATCACTAGTTAACTACACATGGTTGATGAAATTACTAGTTTATCTAGCGTGTCCTGCATGGAGGAATGGGCCAAAATACCAGCAACAGTGTGTGAAAACCTTGTGAAAACATTTGCCAACAAAGGGTATATAACAAAGTATTGAGATAAATGTTTGTTATTGACCAAGTACTTATTTTCCACCATAATTTGCAAATAAATTCATTTAAAAAATCCTACAATGTGATTTTCTGGATTTTTTTTCTCATTTTGTCTGTCATAGTTGAAGTGTACCTATGATGAAAATGACAGGCCTCTCTCATCTTTTTAAGTGGGAGAACTTGCACAATTGGTGGCTGACTAAATACTTTTTTGCCCCACTGTACATCAAGACAGTGATAATAAAATATAACTCCAGAAGATATCTTATCGGAGTTCAGCATAACCTTGTAATGTCAGGGGTTGCTACGACACACACAAAGTCCTACATGCGTCAAAAGAACCAGAGGACTCGAAAGAGTCTGCCACAATGAGGAGCAAATATTGCATCTTGCTGTGAACAAAGCCACCTTTGTCAGTGATACCGAGAGGCCTTTTCTAGCGCAACACTGGCCGTGTGGGACCTGGACGTGAAAGCCTGTGAATGGCTGGGTGAGAGTGCAGTAGAGCGATCACAGGTGCTGATGGCAGGGCTACAGGTGAAACAGACCTGTGGCGATCAGATGCAATCCTTCACTCCCATATTAACTTTCAGCTCCTGGGACCTCTATGAAGGATTATCAGAGCAGAATCTATGCTGCATGTGAAAGTCTACTACTCTAGATTAGTGTGCTAAGTTGATATACTGAGATCAACATTACAACAGGATCTGGGTTAGCTACAACAGCAAGAAATTCCTTTGCCAAGAAAATAATTTTAAATCCATATAATGTGATTGACATTCAAACTCCATTAACAATGGCTAACTGTGGCTACTTGCTCTACTGAAACATTTAGGCTAGCTGTCATGTAGTAGCAGAATGGTGGTTTCTACAGTTCTCCTACAGCCACGAGGAGAGCGTCACCACTTTGGACAAAGGGGGCAATTTTTGTCTTTCTGCTCAAGCAGACACACAGCATGCATAATTTAAATTACATTTCACTGCAGCAGAAACCACAAAAGGGAGGGGACTTTCACAAAATCTTTTCCTGGTCAATGAATGACTCAGCAGTAGGACTTTCCCACAATAGCTAAATAAAGGCATATATACACAAGCACACATATTTGATCATTCTTGTCCCTTTGGAGGGGGGGTGGGGGGTGGTCTGTTCGGTTGGAATGAGTTCTCATGATACAGCAAGTAAGACACCTATGGACAGAGGTTGGTCTATACAAATAAATAATGCACTCACTAAGTCGCTCTGGATAAGAGTGTCTGCTGAGAATACAGGTGTGCTGCCTGGGACAAAGGTATTGGTAGGTCGAGGACCTTTGAGAGGGTCTCTACCTTAACTGCTGCTCTGACTAACCTGCAGGCCATTGACACTTTGATCATGTTCTTGAAGGGATATTTAACTATTATCCTACAAGGTCCAGAGCATGATGGTTTTCTGTTCTACCTGATAATTAAATTTCACCTACCTGGTGTCCCAGGTTTAAATCAGTCCCTGGTTAGAGGGAACCAATGGAAGAAAAAAAACTTGTGAAACTGGCTTTGAGGTCGAGAGTTTGATTGAGGGTTCTAGACAGACAAGTGGGTGTGATATTCAACATGCTCTTCCATTGTAGTCTTAAAGTATTGGTAAGAAGTTATTAAAGAGTCAATTCAATAAATGTTTCTTCTCTTCTTGTCTGTTAAACTAGGAATCTAAACCTACAGTAGACAACTTATTGGATTACTTATCCATCTGTGACATCCACATTACAAAGCTTCACATGGAATCATGTTTCCCAAGCATGTGCACTGTCTGGATTTCCCTCTGTTCCTAGTCTCCACGGAAACACTAGCCAGTCTGAACAGCAGACCAATGCTGGGAAATCAGGAGTGATGTCATTAAAAATTAAAGGCAACTATTGTATACAGTGTTATGGGAGCATGGCAGTGGAGGCTAAGAGTATACATGTCCAGAAAATGCTATTAGTTTGTTTAATCATTGCTTTTACTCTTGACAAACAGCTCTGGTAGTCCTGGGCAGTTTGCATCGTCTCAAAACAAATAATCCCATTGAACTCCACTGAAATATATGTAAAATAGCTGGTGCTCTGGTCATAGATCCCATGCCCCATTTCCCTTTGTTGTTGGTTACATAAGCCTTACACCTGAACAAATAACTACAGAGTGCTACTGAACCACACACACAGTGAGTGATCAGGTTCCAGAGTTAAAGCATGTTCAGCAGCATATCACTACTGAGTCACCCTGCCAGCCATGTCCTAATCTGGTTCCAGTAGACCTGTACTGGGACACCCACCTCTCTGAACAGCAGCATATCACTACTGAGTCACCCTGCCAGCCATGTCCTAATCTGGTCCCAGTAGACCTGTACTGGGACACCCACCTCTCTGAACAGCAGCATATCACTACTGAGTCACCCTGCCAGCCATGTCCTAATCTGGTCCCAGTAGACCTGTACTGGGACACCCACCTCTCTGAACAGCAGCATATCACTACTGAGTCACCCTGCCAGCCATGTCCTAATCTGGTTCCAGTAGACCTGTACTGGGACACCCACCTCTCTGAACAGCAGCATATCACTACTGAGTCACCCTGCCAGCCATGTCCTAATCTGGTCCCAGTAGACCTGTACTGGGACACCCACCTCTCTGAACAGCAGCATATCACTACTGAGTCACCCTGCCAGCCATGTCCTAATCTGGTCCCAGTAGACCTGTACTGGAACACCCACCTCTCTGAACAGCAGCATGTGGCCGTATCCAGGTGCGACCCGTCATACAGGGCCGTTTTGAGCCCCACATTTTTTGCAAAAGATAAATAAATACAGGCTTTCCTGTTTTGCATCTTATTTTGGCATTAATGTGTCACATATCAGTTTGCAAACAATGTAAAAAATATATAATTGAGTTAATAAAGCCGCATACAAACATGGTCTCTCTGTTGTTTTCTTGAGTAAGGCAGCTCCAAAATGCAGGTGTTTCAGCCTAGCTCAGTGCTTTCTGTGGTGGTGGTGCAACCCAGCAGAAAATACAGAGCATTGCGCCATGATTGGCTCAGTGTTCAGTCACTTATGAGGACATTACGTCACCGCCAAGTCGAAGGGTAGAGCTAGAAAATTCAAGCCCCTTGGGTGCTACCATATGGCACATTAGAGGTGCCCACCCAAGAAGGCTCAAGGTCATTGGCCACAGATTACATCAAATCACATATCTACAGTAGCTTTGATTGGACTGATAATGTCAACATCATACTTTCAAAGTCATAGCTAGCAATTATCATCATGAAGTCTAAGATTAAGGGTCTCTTTTCCTAGTTTGCTGGCCATGCTGTCAATGAAGCATGATTTGTGCCAGGCTCAAAACAACTGTTAACTCAGAACTGGAAATCTGAGTGAGTTCAAGACAACTGGGAACTCGGGTGAAAAACAAATACATTTTGAATTGTCATTAGCAGTATGGCTGCAGTATGGCAGGTGGCATTGTCATGCTGGAGGGTCATGTCAGGATGAGCCTGCAGGAAGGGTACCACATGAGGGAGGAGGATGTCTTCCCTGTAACGCACAACGCTGAGATTGCCTGCAATGACAACAAGCTCAGTCCGATGATGCTGTGACACACCGCCCCAGACCATGACGGACCCTCCACCTCCAAATCGATCCCCCTCCAGAGTACAGGCCTCGTGTAACGCTCATTCAAATCAAATCTTATTGGTCACATACACATGGTTAGCAGATGTTAATGTGAGTGTAGCGAAATGCTTGTGCTTCTAGTTCCAACCATGCAGCAATATCTAACAAGTAATCTAACAATTTCAAAATCAAATCAAATTTTATTTGTCACATACACATGGTTAGCAGATGTTAATGCGAGTGTAGCGAAATGCTTGTGCTTCTAGTTCCGACAATGCAGTAATAACAAGTAATCTAACTAACAATTCCAAAACTACTGTCTTGTACACAGTGTAAGGGGATAAAGAATATGTACATAAGGATATATGAATGGGTGATGGTACAGAGCGGCATAGGCAAGATACAGTAGATGGTATCGAGTACAGTATATACATATGAGATGAGTATGTAAACAAAGTGGCATAGTTAAAGTGGCTAGTGATACATGTATTACATAAGGATACAGTCGATGATATAGAGTACAGTATATACGTATGCATATGAGATGAATAATGTAGGGTAAGTAACATTATATAAGGTAGCATTGTTTGAAGTGGCTAGTGATATATTTACATCATTTCCCATCAATTCCCATTATTAAAGTGGCTGGAGTTGAGTCAGTGTCAGTGTGTTGGCAGCAGCCACTCAATGTTAGTGGTGGCTGTTTAACAGTCTGATGGCCTTGAGATAGAAGCTGATCTTTATGGCCTTCCTGTGACATCGGGTGGTATAGGTGTCCTGGAGGGCAGGTAGTTTGCCCCGGTGATGCGTTGTGCAGACCTCACTACCCTCTGGAGAGCCTTACGGTTGAGGGCGGAGAAGTTGCCGTACCAGGCGGTGATACAGCCCGCCAGGATGCTCTCGATTGTGCATCTGTAGAAGTTTGTGAGTGCTTTTGGTGTCAAGCCGAATTTCTTCAGCCTCCTGAGGTTGAAGAGGCGCTGCTGCGCCTTCTTCACAATGCTGTCTGTGTGAGTGGACCAATTCAGTTTGTCTGTGATGTGTATGCCGAGGAACTTAAAACTTGCTACCCTCTCCACTACTGTTCCATCGATGTGGATAGGGGGGTGTTCCCTCTGCTGTTTCCTGAAGTCCACAATCATCTCCTTAGTTTTGTTGACGTTGAGTGTGAGGTTATTTTCCTGACACCACACTCCGAGGGCCCTCACCTCCTCCCTGTAGGCCGTCTCGTCGTTGTTGGTAATCAAGCCTAACACTGTTGTGTCGTCCGCAAACTTAATGATTGAGTTGGAGGCGTGCGTGGCCACGCAGTCGTGGGTGAACAGGGAGTACAGGAGAGGGCTCAGAACGCACCCTTGTGGGGCCCCAGTGTTGAGGATCAGCGGGGAGGAGATGTTGTTTCCTACCCTCACCACCTGGGGGCGGCCCGTCAGGAAGTCCAGTACCCAGTTGCACAGGGCGGGGTCGAGACCCAGGGTCTCGAGCTTGATGACGAGCTTGGAGGGTACTATGGTGTTGAATGCCGAGCTGTAGTCGATGAACAGCATTCTCACATAGGTATTCCTCTTGTCCAGATGGGTTAGGGCAGTGTGCAGTGTGGTTGAGATTGCATCGTCTGTGGACCTATTTGGGCGGTAAGCAAATTGGAGTGGGTCTAGGGTGTCAGGTAGGGTGGAGGTGATATGGTCCTTGACTAGTCTCTCAAAGCACTTCATGATGACGGAAGTGAGTGCCTACGGGGCGATAGTCGTTTAGCTCAGTTACGTTAGCTTTCTTGGGAACAGGAACAATGGTGGCCCTCTTGAAGCATGTGGGAACAGCAGACTGGGATAGGGATTGATTGAATATGTCCGTAAATACACCAGCCAGCTGGTCTGAGCATGCTCTGAGGATGCAGCTAGGGATGACGTCTGAGCCGGTAGCCTTGCGAGGGTTAACACATTTAAATGTTTAACTCGCGTTGCCTGCGGTGAAGGAGAGTCCGCAGGTTTTGGTAGCGGGCCGTGTCGGTGGCACTGTATTGTCCTCTAAGCGAGCGAATAAGTTGTTTAGTTTGTCTGGGAGCAAGACATCGGGGTGCGCGACTTGGCTGGTTTTCCTTTTGTAGTACGTGATTCACTGTAGACCCAGCCACATTCCTCTCATTTCTGAGCCATTGAATTGCGACTGTACTTTGTCTCTATACTGATGCTTAGCTTGTTTGATTGCCTTGCGGAGGGAATAGCTACACTGTTTGTATTCGGTCATGTTTCCGGTTGCCGTGCCCTGATTAAAATCAGTGGTTCGCGCTTTCAGTTTTGCGCGAATGCTGCCATCAATCCATGGTTACTGCATTGGGGAAGGTTTTAATAGTCGCTGTTGGTACAACATCACCGATGCACTTGCTAATAAACTCACTCACCGAATTAGCGTATACATCAATGTTGTTCAACGCTATCCAGAACATATCCCAGTCCACGTGATCGAAGCAATCTTGAAGCGTAGAATCAGATTGCTTGGACGAGCGTTGAACAGACCTGAGCACGGGCGTTTCCTGTTTTAGTTTCTGTCTATAGGCTGGGAGCAACAAAATTGAGTTGTGGTCAGATTTGCCGAAAGGAGGGCGAGGGATGGCTTTGTATGTGTCGCGAAAGTTAGAGTAACAATGATCCAGAATTTCCCAGCCCGGGTCGCGCATTCGATATGCTGATAAAATTTAGGGAGCCTTGTTTTCAGATTAGCCTTGTTAAAATCCCGAGCTACAATAAATACAGCCTCGGGATATGTGGTTTCCAGTTTACATAGAGTCCAATGAAGTTATTTCAGGGCCATCGAGGTGTCTGCTTGGAGGGGGGGGGGGGGGGGGGGGGGGGGGGGATGCACACGACTAATTATAATTGAAGAGAATTCTCTTGGTAGATAATGCAGTCGGCATTTGATTGTAAGGAATACTAGGTCAGGTGAACAAAAGGACTTGAGTTCCTGTATGTTATTATGATCACACCACGACTCGTTAATCATAAGGCATACACCGCCGCCCTTCTTCTTACCAGAGAGATGTTTGTTTCTGTTGGTGCAATGCATGAAGAAACCAGGTGGCTGTACCGACTCTGGTAACGTATCCCGAGTGAGCCATGTTTCCGTGAAACATTCCTTCGACGATAAACGCGAATCCGACCATCACCCCCGGTGAGACAAAACCATGACTCGTCAGTGAAGAGCACTTTTTGCCAGTCCTGTCTGGTCCAGCAATGGTGGGTTTGTGCCCATAGGCGACGTTGTTGCTGGTGATGTCTGGTGAGGACCTGCCTTCCTACAATAGGCCTACAAGCCCTCAGTCCAGCCTCGCTCAGCCTATTGCAGACAGTCTGAGCACTGATGGAGTGATTGTGCGTTCCTGGTGTAACTCGGGCAATTGTTTTTGCCATCCTGTCCCACAGGTGTGATGTTCGGATGTACCGATCCTGTGCAGGTGTTGTTACACGTGGTCCGCCACTGCGAGGGCGATCAGCTGTCCGCCCTGTAGCGCCGTCTTAGGCGTCTCAGTATGGACATTGCAATTTATTGCCCAGGCCACATCTGCAGTCCTCATGCCTCCTTGCAGCATGCCTAAGGCACTTTCACACAGATGAGCAGGGACCCTGGACAACTTTCTTTTGGTGTTTTTCAGTAGAAAGGCCTCTTTAGTGTCCTAAGTTTTCATAACTGTGACCTTAATTGCCTAACGACCGTTCCACAGGTGCATGTTCATTAATTGTTTATGGTTCATTGAACAAGCATGGGAAACGGTGTTTAAACCCTTTACAATGAAGATCTGGGAAGTTATTTGGATTTTTACGAATTATCTTTTAAATACAGTGTCCTGAAAAAGGGGTGTGTCTTTTTTCCGAGTTTATGATGACTACATTGATTTGGGGTTGACTTTCCTCAGCCAGTGTGTTACATGTGCAAAAGTATTAAAATCTCACAACTCGATGAAACCGTCACTCTTGCGCAGACATTTGGAAAATAAGCCACAGGAGTTTGAGTGAGAATTAAGACGACTTTCGAGTAGTAAAACAAGTATGAGGGCAACATATACTTTTAATAAGACGGGGCTAGAAGCATCTTCTATATAGCCAGCTACCGAGTGGCTAGGACAGGCATGCCCCGTACTATTGTGTAGGACCTAATTCTTTCTGCTGCTGCAGATATGGCTGGGACAATGCTGGGGGAAAAGGCCCCAAAAAACTAGACAGACAATGCCTTCATCAAACAACACTGTTCCACAACGCACCAGTGACATGGCAGGAGATATTTTGAAACAATTACTGCTTTGCATACAAGCCAGTAAATTCTATGCCTTACAGCTGAATGAGTCAACAGACGTGGCAGGCCTGGAACAGCTCCTGGTATATGTTCGTTATGTTTATGGGGGGTCAATTAAGGAAGGTATCCTCTTCTGCAAACCACTGGAAACCAGGACAACAGGAGAGGACATTTTTAAAGTACTGGACAGCTTTGTGACATCAAATGGACTTTGGTGGTCAAGATGTGTTGGTATCTGTACTGATGGTGCAAAAGCCATGACAAGGAGACATAGTGGAGTGGTAACGTGCCTGCAAGCAGTTGCTCCCGATGCCACTTGGGTACACTGCAGCATCCACGAGGTGCTCTTGCTGCCAAGGGAATGCCTGACCGCTTGAAAAGACGTTTTGGACACTACAGTGAAAATGGTTGACTTTGTTAAAGCAAGGTGCCTGAACTCTCGTGTATTTTCTGCACTATGCAATGATATGGGCAGCGACCAAGTAACGCTTGGTTATCAAGGAGCAAAGTATTGACACGCTTTTTTTTAAATTGAGAGATTAAAAGTTTCCCTGACCATAATTTTCACCTGTCTGACCGCTTGCATGATAACGAGTTTCTCACACGACTGCCTATCTGGGGGATGTTCTTTCCTCACCTGACTGATCTGAATCCAGGATTACAGGGACTCTCCACAACTATATTCAATGTGTGGGACAAAATTGCAAGGAGAAGCCACCATTCCAAAACCATCATAAAAAAGCCAGACTACGGTTTGCAACTGCACATGGGGACAAAGATTGTACTTTTTGGAGAAATGTCCTCTGGTCTGATGAAACAAAAATAGAACTGTTTTGCCATAATGACCATTGTTATGTTTGGAGGAAAAAGGGGGAGGCATGCAAGCCGAAGAACACCATCCCAACCGTGAAGCACGGGGATGGCAGCATCATGTTGTGGGGGTGCTTTGCTGCAGGAGGGACTGTTGCACAAAATAGATGGCCTCATGAGGAAGGAAAATTGTGTGGATATATTGGCTTAAGGACAACAAAGTCAAGTTATTGGAGTGGCCATCACAAAGCTCTGAACTCAACCCAATAGAAAATTTGTCGGGCAGAACTGAAAAAGCATGTGCGAGCAAGGAGGCCTACAAACCTGACTCAATTACACCAGCTCTGTCAGGAGGAATGGGCCAAAATTCACCCAACTTATTGTGGGACGCTTGTAGAAGGCTACCTGAAACATTTGACCCAAGTTAAACAATTTAAAGGCAAAGCTACTAAATACTAATTTAGAGTGTCTGTAAACTTCTGACCCACTGGGAATGTGATGAAAGAAATAAAAGCTGAAAAATCACTACTATTATTCTGACATTTCACATTCTTAAAATAAAGTGGTAACTGACCTAAGACAGGGAAATTTTACTAGGATTAAATGTCAGGAATTGTGAAAAACTGAGTTTAAATGTATTTGGCTAAGGTGTATGTAAACTTCCACCTTAAACTGTACATACAGTGATGTGGGTGGGGCTGACTAACTAGTCAGTGAGGCAAACAAGTGTGCCAGTCTATGGCGCTTGTGTCTTTGTTAAATTTAAACAGGCAGTTATAGCTGTCGCACATATTTTGCTTGTCATTTCATGAATAAAGTTAGTCTTAAATATGTCAACTGTATTTACGTAATTCAATTGCTTTTGTTGGAGAGGGATGGTTTACTTGTCTTATTTACATACACCTGTTAAGTCACAAAACAATGTGAATGAACCGGAAGCACAACTTGTTCAGTCATGAAACACATGGCTGTGAACTCTGTAACACACGCAGTCTGGCATAAAACACTTTCCCACATAGCTCAGTGAAAACAACCAATAGTCACATAAATAGCTAGAACACAGAACGCTGAAATTAGTTTTCAGACAAAATTGAGTCGAGCTTTACACCAACTCACCCCTCTCTATTTCGGTCTGCTCAGTAGGCAAAGTACGGGTGAGAAAAACACTTGTCAAGCTAGTTTTCCAGTTCACTAGCAGTTAGGTTGTCCCTGGCAAGATGTCAGATGGAATGATGTAATTACGACACATTTGTCTGTCAAGTTAGATCACATGGACAGTTCATGAAGACTAACAAGGCATCACAGCACCAATTATTCAGATCATCCAACGGAGCAGCATTCACCATCAGGTTACAACAACACAATGTGGATTTCTATAGTCAGTCACAGTGTTTAGGGCCACATGTCCAGAGAGTAGACATTATAATATAAACACTATACCAGACCAAAATAGAGCAGTTCCAATCTGTTAACTACTACAGTTTTTTGGGGATTGAACCAAAAGGCTAATCAAGCGTTTTCCTAGTTGCAGTGTGACTCATCCGCTCCAGTCTCTGACCATGGCTGTTCTTTCCAATGGGAGTGAGGCTGGTTGGTGTGTAAGAGGGGAGCGCTCTGGGGGGCTGCCAGAGAGGTGCCCGATTATAAATACATCTGCTCTGTAGTGCTGATCAGAGTTTATGGAGGGAGGGAGCTGACACTGCACTGGTCTGGCCTGCATGTAGATAAAGAGGCACTCCGACTGTCATTTTCCACCACTCCTCCTAAGAGCTTCTGGCTTTCCCAGGATGCCTGCAGACACTGAATGAACTTCCAGGGACAGAGTACGCAGTAGGCAGGCAGCTCTCTGGTTCATTTTGGTACCCTTCGGAGAGTAGGCACTATAGGGAGGCAAGCTCTCTGGTTTATTTTGATACCACCTGCCTACGCTACAGGGAAACAGAACACTGACGTAATGTTTCTCAGTACATAGGTGGGCCGGACAGGAGTATATTATGAGATACAGCAGGGGACTGGCTGCTTGGAGTGCAAAACCATTTAAAAAAGGCAATAAATAATTTACTGCAAACAACACATTCAAATGGTGGGTTGGGGCTGTGAGGGTCCTCAGTTCAGGATGTGTTGTTACTGATTGCACAACGAGGAGATTACTGTTCCATGTTACATCTCTGATGTGGGGTGTATATTATTACTATATAGTTACACTTTACTATACCTCATATTCCAGGAGAAACAATAATATGTCATTATAACATGATTACGCAATGAGTGGTGATCCCTTTAATTAAAAAGAACACTACAACCACACTTCTGTCAGCGGGTATCACATCTGTCAAGCCCAACGCAAATAGAGGACGGATCTGATTTCACCTCCTTCAGATAAACTCAAGTCAGGAAGACACTTTGGAATGAGTTACTGGGACTCTAAACCCCAAGCTAGAAAACAAATCCAGTCTATTATATAGTACATGGTCTGCATATCAGTTAAATTACTATGGTGTATTCATTAGTCAGATTCCATTGCAAAACATTTTGTATGTTGTAAAACATTTTGTAACGGGAACCGTTTACTCCAAACAGAAAATGTTTTGCAACAAAAACAAATGTTTCTATTGGACAAATTCACTTAGGCCCTTCCCGTTTCCTCCGCTTATTTCCATTTGGTTCCTAGTGTAAGCATTACAAAATATTTTGCAACGGAATCCGACTAATGAATTCAACCCTGATCCAGTCTTCTATAACACAATGTAGACAATAGTTTCCAGCTTACCTGGATAGGGCTGTTTTCCGTCTCTGATGGGCCAGTGTTTGTGCTGGGCTGGAGGGAGAGGGCGATGGGGACTGCGGGGTCCTGGTCCGGAGCAGGCGGAGGGACTCAACTCTGGGGGGCAGACTGCTGCGTCTACGCGCCACCCTGCCCACGGGACCAGAACCCATTCTCCTAAACGCTGCTGGCTCTGGCCTGCTGGATAAACAGGAACATAATAATGTTTACTCACTTTCATGTCACAGCTATCCCCAATCTGTGATGCACAAGTGTTTAATTCAACTCCACTTTAAAAATGTTTCATGTAGTCCAATGTTGACATGATCATTATAGATTACTACACAGAATGCACATTAACAACTTTTGATTTAGACTAGCTACATCATATAATAGAAAAGGCTCCAAAAATGAAAGGGGAGTAAAGGTACTCTGTTCAGTCTGACATCATGAGCCACAGGTCAATAGCCAAGAAGTCTGATAACCATTCTACAGTGACACCTTGGTGTGAAACTCGACTGACACAGGGGCTACACAAAAACACGTACTGTATGTAGACACTCTCGCTCCCCCATCTTCCCTCTCTCTGGCTCATAGATATGTCATAAATGTCAGTGGTTTGATTTATCCACAGGTGTAGGGCATTAACAGAGGAAGCACCTGCAGGGCTGGGGGGAGTGAGAGATATCCTCCCTGTGCCATATACCATTTACAAAACAGCACCGGGGTTGGGTGTAAGGGTGGCAGCCAGCCAGTCAACCACCAAACACCTGCCATTTTTCATTAATTTCCTCACCCTTCAAACAAGCTTCCTCTGCACATTACACCAACAAATAAGAATTTGTTCTTAACTGACTTGCCTAGTTAAAGAGATATATATATATATATATATACATATATATATACACATACATACATACATACATACATACACACACATACACACATACAGTATATACAGTGCCTTGCGAAAGTATTCGGCCCCCTTGAACTTTGCGACCTTTTGCCACATTTCAGGCTTCAAACATAAAGATATAAAACTGTATTTTTTTGTGAAGAATCAACAACAAGTGGGACACAATCATGAAGTGGAACGACATTTATTGGATATTTCAAACTTTTTTAACAAATCAAAAACTGAAAAATTGGGCGTGCAAAATTATTCAGCCCCTTTACTTTCAGTGCAACAAACTCTCTCCAGAAGTGAGTGAGGATCTCTGAATGATCCAATGTTGACCTAAATGACTAATGATGATAAATACAATCCACCTGTGTGTAATCAAGTCTCCGTATAAATGCACCTGCACTGTGATAGTCTCAGAGGTCCGTTAAAAGCGCAGAGAGCATCATGAAGAACAAGGAACACACTAGGCAGGTCCGAGATACTGTTGTGAAGAAGTTTAAAGCCGGATTTGGATACAAAAGATTTCCCAAGCTTTAAACATCCCAAGGAGCACTGTGCAAGCGATAATATTGAAATGGAAGGAGTATCAGACCACTGCAAATCTACCAAGACCTGGCCGTCCCTCTAAACTTTCAGCTCATACAAGGAGAAGACTGATCAGAGATGCAGCTAAGAGGCCCATGATCACTCTGGATGAACTGCAGAGATCTACAGCTGAGGTGGGAGACTCTGTCCATAGGACAACAATCAGTCGTATATTGCACAAATCTGGCCTTTATGGAAGAGTGGCAAGAAGAAAGCCATTTCTTAAAGATATCCATAAAAAGTGTTGTTTAAAGTTTGCCACAAGCCACCTGGGAGACACACCAAACATGTGGAAGAAGGTGCTCTGGTCAGATGAAACCAAAATTGAACTTTTTGGCAACAATGCAAAACGTTATGTTTGGCGTAAAAGCAACACAGCTCATCACCATCCCCACTGTCAAACATGGTGGTGGCAGCATCATGGTTTGGGCCTGCTTTTCTTCAGCAGGGACAGGGAAGATGGTTAAAATTGATGGGAAGATGGATGGAGCCAAATACAGGACCATTCTGGAAGAAAACCTGATGGAGTCTGCAAAAGACCTGAGACTGGGACGGAGATTTGTCTTCCAACAAGACAATGATCCAAAACATAAAGCAAAATCTACAATGGAATGGTTCAAAATAAACATATCCAGGTGTTAGAATGGCCAAGTCAAAGTCCAGACCTGAATCCAATCGAGAATCTGTGGAAAGAACTGAAAACTGCTGTTCACAAATGCTCTCCATCCAACCTCACTGAGCTCGAGCTGTTTTGCAAGAAGGAATGGGAAAAAAATGTCAGTCTCTCGATGTGCAAAACTGATAGAGACATACCCCAAGCGACTTACAGCTGTAATCGCAGCAAAAGGTGGCGCTACAAAGTATTAACTTAAGGGGGCTGAATAATTTTGCACGCCCAATTTTTCAGTTTTGGATTTGTTAAAAAAGTTTGAAATATCCAATAAATGTCGTTCCACTTCATGAGTGTCCCACTTGTTGTTGATTCTTCACAAAAAAATACAGTTTTATATCTTTATGTTTGAAGCCTGAAATGTGGCAAAAGGTCGCAAAGTTCAAGGGGGCCGAATACTTTCGCAAGGCACTGTATACACACACACAGTATATAAAATGGTGTAAGAAACTGGGCGATCACATTTTTATTTTGAACTACTGAAGAAATGTGGTGGTTATACTGTGTTGTTCCATAGAGTTTATGGGTTGGACCACTGGCTGAGGTTGACCTGTAAAGAAGGTGTAGGTCAGGCACAGGTCATTCCACTAAATACAATGGTCACATGACACATTTACCAATTATCAAGGCTATCCTACAAATGAGTACAATTAAACTTATGGAGGGGGAAAAAGTTCACATTACACAATCTGAAATCAACATTCTTTGAATATAGATTAAATACACAGCGATATTACAATCTCCTGCTGATGAGTGACTGAAATCTACTGGTGGGAGTTCCAGTGTGCTGTGACTACATCCTCTACTCTTAGATCAGAGCTCAGAGTCAGACACTTTACTCTGTACATGAGCCAGAGTGTGCTATAGTCAACAGCAGCTGTAATACCCCTGGCCTCTACTGGCCCTTAGCTCCTTGGTGCCTGGCCCCGTCAGTGTTGAAAAGCTGACATGCCTTTTCAGCGACTCGCTGAGAGGAGTCAAATCCACTCCCTGCCCTCTCTGTAATGTTGTGTCAAATTAGGGTAATCCCTTCCTTGACCCCGGGCGACCCGCTCTTCGTTTCAGCGATTTCAGCCACTTGACACTAATACGGGACCTGTGAGGAATGACAGGTATACACACAGGCTTCTGGCACCGGCTCAAAGATGTGTGATATGCTTTTGTTATGAGAATGAGGCTGAGGCCAGCCTGCCTGCCAGGGAGACACGACATGGAACTGCTTGTCATTAGAACACAAAAATATTGATTTACGAAGTTGATGTAGAGGGGCGGGGACCTCAACCTATGCCCATTAAAAAATATAATTAATGTCAATCTTTTCCACCCCCCAAGAGTCTGTGCTTCAAGTTCTAATTGCGATGACATTTAACAGCGCATAAAATTGTTTTTGTTTTGAAGTATTTTAAGCAACAACAGGAAGCTCATGGCTGTGGGATTGCCTACCTCCACCCACCAGTGTTGTATGCATGACTACCACATAATTAGTGCTATGAATGGAAAAACGGTATGAAAGTTAGATAAGTGGCAACTTTTACGACCTTGAATTTCCGGTTGAGGTTCTTTGCCCCTATGAGTAACATGCATGTTGATCATAAAGGTTCCCATATGTAACAGCAGTCTGTGGGAAAGTCATTCTGCTGGCTGGGAGCCAACTCCTCTGGCTGACCGATAAACGCATAAAAGTAGTCAATTCTCTTGGGCCCTCTCAGAGAAATTGACAGAGCCATAAATTGTATTGCTTAGTGAAAACATCTACATGAAGTAACCTCAAATCAGATAATATTCCAAATAAAAAAAGGTCTATCATTAATCAGTAATAGAAGCTGTGAATTGCAGTATGGAGAAGATGTTGCTCTTGCTGTGCATTTCTCAGTTGAACAATACAGATGTGTCTAACAGAGGATTTCTGACCAACCTGTCTTTGACCGACCCATCTGAGTCTGGGGTAGAACCGGGAAGGGTCCCTCCTCTGGTCTGACTCACACTTCCCTGCTGGGACACGCCCCTTTGACTCCTCTTGGCTCTGATCTGGAGGGAGATGGAGACCATAACAATAACCTAACAATACTGAACGTCTCAGCTAATTGAGACAGTATAGACCGAATCTAAAATTGAGAGGAAGAAAAAAACGTAGTCCTATGAAAATACTTTTAATAAGTGAGTCGTAAAATGGCCTCCGAGTACAGTGCATTGCGAAAGTATTCGGCCCCCTTGAACTTTGCGACCTTTTGCCACATTTCAGGCTTCAAACATAAAGATATAAAACTGTATTTTTTTGTGAAGAATCAACAACAAGTGGGACACAATCATGAAGTGGAACGACATTTATTGGATATTTCAAACTTTTTTAACAAATCCAAAACTGAAAAATTGGGTGTGCAAAATTATTCAGCCCCCTTAAGTTAATACTTTGTAGCGCCACCTTTTGCTGCGATTACAGCTGTAAGTCGCTTGGGGTATGTCTATCAGTTTTGCACATCGAGAGACTGAAATTTTTTCCCATTCCTCCTTGCAAAACAGCTCGAGCTCAGTGAGGTTGGATGGAGAGCATTTGTGAACAGCAGTTTTCAGTTCTTTCCACAGATTCTCGATTGGATTCAGGTCTGGACTTTGACTTGGCCATTCTAACACCTGGATATGTTTATTTTTGAACCATTCCATTGTAGATTTTGCTTTATGTTTTGGATCATTGCCTTGTTGGAAGACAAATCTCCGTCCCAGTCTCAGGTCTTTTGCAGACTCCATCAGGTTCTCTTCCAGAATGGTCCTGTATTTGGCTCCATCCATCTTCCCATCAATTTTAACCAACTTCCCTGTCCCTGCTGAAGAAAAGCAGGCCCAAACCATGATGCTGCCACCACCATGTTTGACAGTGGGGATGGTGTGTTCAGGGTGATGAGCTGTGTTGCTTTTACGCCAAACATAACGTTTTGCATTGTTGCCAAAAAGTTCAATTTTGGTTTCATCTGACCAGAGCACCTTCTTCCACATGTTTGGTGTGTCTCCCAGGTGGCTTGTGGCAAACTTTAAACAACACTTTTTATGGATATCTTTAAGAAATGGCTTTCTTCTTGCCACTCTTCCATAAAGGCCAGATTTGTGCAATATACGACTGATTGTTGTCCTATGGACAGAGTCTCCCACCTCAGCTGTAGATCTCTGCAGTTCATCCAGAGTGATCATGGGCCTCTTGGCTGCATCTCTGATCAGTCTTCTCCTTGTATGAGCTGAAAGTTTAGAGGGACGGCCAGGTCTTGGTAGATTTGCAGTGGTCTGATACTCCTTCCATTTCAATATTATCGCTTGCACAGTGCTCCTTGGGATGTTTAAAGCGTGGGAAATCTTTTTGTATCCAAATCCGGCTTTAAATTTCAATTTTTCAGTTTTTGATTTGTTAAAAAAGTTTGAAATATCCAATAAATGTCGTTCCACTTCATGATTGTGTCCCACTTGTTGTTGATTTTTCACAAAAAAAATACAGTTTTATATCTTTATGTTTGAAGCCTGAAATGTGGCAAAAGGTCGCAAAGTTCAAGGGGGCCGAATACTTTCGCAATGCACTGTATCTGGTTGAAAGGGAAGGTTCCAGGTCTAATCCAGACTGTGCCCCTTCATGAAAGTCCTCCAGTTAGCCAGAAGGGCAGTGTGAAAAATCTGCTTCCTCTACAAATTCTCAGAGGTAAATGGGTCAAATCCCTTCTCTTGTGTAATGTGACATCTTTTCTAAACGGAGAATGGCAACTGCATGCATGTGTGAAACGCAAGAGGTCAAACTAAAGCTTAAGATCCAAATAATACTGTAGGCCCAGGGAGAACTGCCACAGACCAGTCTCATTCAGCAGTTTCAGGCATCATGCTTTGTGTTCCTCTGGGAAGGCACACAGACTGAGTCCAAATGGGTCTTGAGGCTGTGTAAATCCAGCCAGTCATAAACACATAGCCCTTTGTTACAGTCTATAATTGCTAACGAAAACTCAACACTGTTGAAAAGTAATATTCTGAAAATCTGCAGATGATGAATACTGAGGGTCCCTGCAGAATAGCTTGATTTTTACAAAGTACTGTGCAGAATAACCACAAATACACATAAGGAGAGGAGGAAGAGGTGATGGATTTCGCTAGAAAAAGGGTGAGAGCCTGGGAAGATCTCAATTGCAGACTCCTCGGGTCCTCGTCGCCTTCTCCCATTGGAGGAGTAGGTCAGAGGGGAGGGACCTCGCTCTCATTTAACGAGTTTTGAGAAAGAGACGAAGAGAGGACACGAGGCATCTGCAATTGACATCTTCCCCACATTTCAGTACTTTCTCTACAGGTGAATGAGAGTTGACATAGCCTGTGTTTGACCCTGGCTAGCCGACCTGTGTGATTGAGGAAGTTGTCCTGCTGGCCTTGGAGGAGCGGCGCCTGGCAGAGCTGCCTTGGGATGGGGAAGGCTTACTGTCCCCACTCTGACAGTCTTTATCCAGCAGGTAGCACTGGGCCATCCTCACTAGCCGGGTGAACACGTTCTTAACACTGGACACCGATGAATCTATTGGGACACAATGGGTTAATTCAGGACATGAGGAAAAGTCTATGACATGGTGTAAGTATGTTTTATGTGTTGTAACAATCTCAAACATACACAGTACTGGACACAAAAATGTGTCTTTGAACTACAAAATGAAACATGCATTTTTCATGGTCATACCCATACAGTGTGTTTGTATGTGGTCCCCCATGTACTGCACAAATGAATGTTATCAGCAGCCTGTCGCATTGACTCCGGTGGTATAGTCTATCTGCTGTGAGCTAGGCAAACACACAGGGGAGAAGTCCCTATGCCAACCACACGTATGAACACCTGGAATCTAGATGGCAGAGTCTGATAAGCTATCGGCTATCTCAACAACAGGACAAGAGCCTATGGGGTTGTGAGCGCCTTTCACAGATAGTCGAATTTATACAGCTGCCACGTTGGGGAGATTTCCATTTCACTGCTCATCAAAGTATTGTTCATTAAACAATATTTCTAACTGCGTTATATACACCACAAATTGACAGGCTTAGCATTGGGAAATTTCATTTCTCAGCTTTTTGCCAGAACAAAACAGGTTAATCACATCACTTGCTGTATTAATCTAAAACTCAGTAATGTTTTCTGCCGACTTGCAGTCTTAGCACATCTTGACAATACCAACTTGCATATTTGATTTAATGTGGCCTAGGGTTTATGTGGGAATTAGTTATGACAGTACATCCATCTCACTTTTATGAGGCCATATAAAAAGGTGTGTGCCCTGTGCCAGTAATGTAGAAAGACTAGGGAGTCTTCACCCGTTGTACTGGATAGTACCTGGGATTTAGCCTGGTTATAGCTGGTCCATAAGCAGCCTGGTATAATGAACTGCCTCACCCTTCCTTACTGAGTTCTTGGCTTCCAATTTAGGTCCATCCACACTCTTCTCCTGCTCCTTCACCTTAGTGGGCAGTGGTGGTGGAATAGGTTTCTCAATTATTCCTGCAACGAGAGAAATACACACTTAATATGAAGAAAATTACTATAAAAAAAAATGGTTGTGCTTGGTAACATTGGCACAAAATATTTTGTGGTCGTTTTATATTGATGGGGCTTTAACCAGCAAGGCATGAAACAGGCTAGCCATCTGCAGCTGATCAACAAGACAACTTTGATTGATTTACTAAGAGCAAGAAGGTACTGTACATGTCAAGTCAGACCTCAGCTATGTGATAACATGTACTGTAGGTCTACTGTATAAAGCCATATTTGAGGTTTTGGCCTTCCATTGAGTCATCTGATTTTAAATCTCTATTACCCCTGACCAACCCTTACATCTATAGATTTTGGCCCTCAATACATCAATCAATGCCAGAGGTGGATTATAAGTTATCTTCTGCAGTGATATTAAAACAATAACAAGAATTGACATGCATGTTCACATCCTCTGGAACATTAAAAAAAGGAAGACAGGACTCCAAAAGAAAGCTTTCGGCCCATTTCCCATTGTTGACTTTGCGGTCCAAGTAAAATGCTGTGGATTTCCTCTAGGAGCTGATCAGTCAGGCTGAGGGAAGTCCATATACAGTATTTGGAGAGCGGTTGATGTTAATAGAGCAGAACACCACACAAAGATGACATCCGCTTCAAAGAGCAGGAGCCAAACAGATTAGCAGATGATGCAAAATAAAGGTTTAGCCCTGCAGACTAATGCTATAATGACAGAGGCAGGCTGGGTAATCCACTAAAGATTTTCTGTGCCATTTCAGAGGAAGGCTTTCTTCCACCACTCTCCACAAGAAGAGTGGGAGCCAGAGTGACTGCTCAGTTCACAAGACCAGGAAGTTCCAGCCTAAGATTGTCACTTCCTACTGAACCTGGACACCTGGTCTCTTTAGAGTGGACTAGAGTGTTTGAACTGTGGGGAAGAAGAGTGTGTGCTATAAATAATGGTACAGTATGTTATGCTTGTTTCCCAGATGTAGGTGTATGTCCTAGTACAGCTTGGCTTTGTCTGCTGGACATGTAGTCCATGTTTGCAGTTTCACAGAGGAGGGAGCTGGGGCAGAGCCTGGATAATGTAAGGTTGTTTGGCTTAACCCTGTGATTTTAAGAGTGACCTCATCTGCCCTCAGGTTCTTTGCTGACTCAAGGCAGTAATCACACACACAGTCAATGAGCTCACCCCCAATGACTGACAAGCAGAGTCTGACTCTGGACCTGATAAGAAGCTATAAGAATGACTGCTTTCAGTTTCAAATGACATCCTCTGTGAGTAAGCCGATTCGTAATTGCCCTGGAATTAGCGATGACATACTGTTTCCAAGGTTGTGTTTTTCTTTTCATAAGTGCTGCCCTCAGGATCATAGTAGACAATCAGCAGTCCTCATCAGATTCGTCTGATATTGCTGATCAACTTCAAAACACCAACTATAAACAGACTAAAATGAGAGTGTGCATTTATCATTCGGAACACATTGATAAAACTACCCGTCATCATTCTGGGAGAGCAGTGTTGAACTGAACTTGTGCCAAGACATTACAGGACTCCAGCCTTCCAAGGCATACAGGACTACTTTCATCCCCAAACCTAAAGATCCCAATTCATCTATAAGTACTGTACAGTGTGTGTGGTCACTGGCCTAATGGTGGCTTTATTGCCTTCATACAATACATGACTGTATCAGTGTATGTATCTTAGGGCAGAATGTTGGTGGTGGAAGAGTATAAAAGGGTAATCCACAGGGAAAAAGATTTAGAACCTCTGTAGGATTCCCGATAGTGTGTCTGTGCATCCCAGGTATATCACAGATCAGAGCCAATAGACATGTCGAAGCATCAAACCTATAGGCCTACATTCCTGAGATACTACAAGGAAACTAGAGTTAGTTCTATAATAACAATGGCTGACAAAAGTAATTAATGCGAAAGCTCACCACAGATAAGCAGTGAAAACACATTTCTGCCCTGAAACTGATAGCAACCACTTCCTCTCTGATGCACAGATAAACATAATGTTGGCCCTGCAACCTGTAGCCACGGCACCTACGGACAGATTAAACCCGTCTGTGCTGATGCATGTCCAGCAACGCCACATACACTAGGTCAGCACTAACAGTCGACTACTCGAAGTAGCTACTTAAGGTTTGGATGGCAACAGACCTTTAAGGGCCTTTACACCTCATGATTAACTACAACATTGGTGTGGATTAGGAAACATGCCATTGTACAGTCATAGCAAAGCCTGGTGTAGCCCTAACCAACATTGTGAATTTACATTATGCTAAATAATGTACTGTAAAAGTCAAGCCAATAGGGCACATGCTGCAGCATTAGCATCAAGACAGGACTAGAACACTAGGCTATGATTAGCATGGCATTGTTGTGTTGTCTAAAACTGGTGTGCCCTAAGGCCAAAGCAGTTCACTGAACTGAACTTGCTGGTGCCGTCGGTCTTTACATCACCAATATAGTGCAGCCTAAGGGGTAGAGCTAACATTCATCAACACAAACCAATACATACGATCCCACGATATCCATGTAGCACCACATTTGACAGGCAGGATATCCTTCCTCAGCTTCACATGCCACAAAACAGAAAGACAAATATGAATTGCTTTCCACAGGGAGCCCACTGCATGAAAAGACACAGACATTTGTAGCCACAGGTAAGAGAAGAGATTTGGATTCATTAAATTCCATATAGAGAGTAAGAGTAATGGCATATTTTTGTAGGCAAGAAACTCGGTCATGGCTCGTTGGCAAAAGCCTAGATGAAATTCATATTTTTTTGATAAATGACAAAAAATAAGGTCTGTAGTAAACAGGCTTAGGATATCTTATACGCTTTGTTCTATAAGAATCAGCTAACTTCACTTTTCTGAATTTTGAAGCATTTATGTAATCATAATTCATAAAAGGCCATGTTAACTGACTGATATCTCATAGAACAAAATGTATAACATCTAAACCGGTGTTAACCTCAGACCTTATTTTCAACAATTATCCCAAAGCCCCATAGGAGTGGCTGAACGAACCAGAGAACTAATTTCCGTTTTTTAGGACTACAAGCTGGCGAACTTGACAGTGTACATGAATGTCAATGCACATGAAGTCATTACTGTGTGTATAATGCCAAGCGTGCTATAACATTTAAATCCCTTTAAGAGACTAGAGCAATTTCAGTCAATCATATTCCAAATGACCACTAGAAAAGACCAAAGACCACAAGCGAAACATTAAAGATGGGCGTCTAGTTGAGGATGTGGAATTACGAGGGAACACAGCCTGTATTTATGCCCTGGGTCACAGTCATGGTTAACGACAAACTTACAGGAGCTGTGTGGACTTGCAGACATCTTATCAGTCTAGCTCATCTCCTTAACATCAAAGATTCCTTATTCAAAATAACCTGCCCACCTTCACAGGCTTTGGCCTGTGGGGAAACGGAGTCAGGGAGATATTTGAGGAGAATAAGCCCACATTCAAGTCTAAACCCCCTGAATGAACAGATACAGCAGCTTGTTCATGTCATATTACTCAATCATTTCTTCAGGTTGCCTGACAGCTGGCAGGTTAATAGATAAAGAGGTGAGCCAGTAAAATAAAACAAAAAAGAAAATATCCGGTTATCAGGTTGTTTAGAAAAGTGCACACCACTTAAGTTGACCAAAACATGAGATGTTAACACCTTGCAGAGCTTAGGGAAACTTCAATCACTTTAAAGGTCAAACAGACAAACAGGCTGTTGAAATGTCCTAGCGGAATAGGTGAAGTGGCGGTGTGGAAGAGAGGGCAGAGGTCCAAAGCAGCAGGAAACCTGATAAAGGGTAAAAGGAGCTCAAAAACAGGACAACGGCTACAAAACAGCCAGGGACGGAGCCAAGGAACACAGCAGAACAATACTAAATAAGTAGTTACCTGCGTAAGAAAAATGCCTGTTTTCATAAGATTGTTTTCATAAACTGAGTCAACTTATGTAAAAAATTAAAATACAACTAAAGTAGACAAGACCAAGCAACATTAATATCAATGCATGGTCCGTTTTTACCACTGGAAAGACATCACAGAATAAGTGAGGTGTATAGTGATTATATGAAGATTATCTAGCTCCGTTTCGCAGTACTGCTTTGCAACCCAGTTACTCCCAAGTTATAGTAGGCCTACAAAAGAAAAGGTGTCAGTTATGTCAACATCTTACAGCATGCTCAAATTTCTCTTATTCATTTTCGTAACGCAATCCACTTAGACATGGAGATCTCAACTGCTTCAGTGACTGATTAAGAAATGAGGGATTGAATAGTCAACTCATCCTTCCATCTGTATAATAGCCTTTCTGGATCAATTCCATAAAAACCAAAAGGGATTTTAATTTCCCACATGCCAAGACCTAAACAGTGTTATAACTGCAATGCATACAAACAGGCTGCTTCCTCCTTTAGGACAGCAGGACTGTAAGCTTTTCATATGAATCCTTTTCCAAATATTCTCAGGAATGTGAGTCAGGTTGCACATTGTGAGATTTGACAATTCAACGATATTTGCACTACTACAACTGATATGCTGTTATAGCATAGGAGATGACCCACCAATGCAGTTCTGTGTAAGCCCACATAGGTTCTCAGTGGAGTGTGTGACATGTGTGAACACTAATTTTAGACCAAACTCAAATAAATTATTACAGTCCCTGTACCCAGGCATAAACTGGCAATTGCAAAACATGGTCCTAAATTGCATTGGAGGATGATCCCCCTGCTTTTCAATACATTACAACAGAAACCTGTGAACACACCACACCTGGGCCAGTATCGGGAAGGTAGGCATCTAATAGACTATCACCTTGTTAGAGCCTCTTCTAAAAGAGTGAGGGGGACAAATAGATAGTCTCGATCACCTTTCTCTAACGCATGTAATCACTCATTCCTCAGATTTATTGTCAACTGTCTGGAGCCCTAACAAACACCTAGGGCCTTGAAAATTGCATTCTCACATAATCAATTATTGTTGATACTTGTTACACCAAGATCTCAAAAGTGTCTGAGGGGAGTTGCTACCGTTTCACGATGTTACAGTATCTATACACAAAACCTATGATATCTTTCATATAATAGACTGACGTTTATTATGAGGCAAAGAAGTCATTATCCAAGGGTAGATTCCCCACATTAATAATGTTCCTGGCAGCCTGTTTGTTTAATATTTATTCAAGTGGCACGAGCGGACGCGTCAGATGTAAGCTACCAAAACTGCCCACTTCGCAGGGTGCTAAACAACTCCCAGTGTGCATTCCTCCACACAGAAATAAGAACACACAAGTATAAACCAACATTGCCCTCTGTTTTAAGGACTCCAAGTCTGCTGCAAAGGGTCAGACTGGGGGGGCCAAGAAGTGTTAGTGGAGACCAAGGAGCTGCTTTACATCCATTCTAAAAAGGACCCGGACAATAACTCAACCTTTAATTTATGATGGCAACACACTGACAGAAGCAGTGTCCAACCACCAGCTCAGAAAGAAATGACAGGCTGTGACATACACAGGTCTTATCCTCTCACTCGGAGACTGATAAGACTGCACAGCACGTTGTCGTGTGTGAGTGCATTGTTTTTGACTTGGGCGTAGACATATGAGGCAGCTTCATCCCCTCCGGGGACCTGACGAGGCAACGCAGCTCCAAGAAGATCAGGCCCTGCCTTGAAAATAACAGTTTCTTCTCCAGATGGCTGACAGTCACATGAATACCCACTGCATAAAATATCTGCCCTTTGCATTGTATAAAGGCCCGTCATTTCCTGAAGGAGACAGAAACATAGTACTGAGCCCAGCATACTGAGCCCAGATCATTATCGCAAGTTCGCACTTTGGCTCTATAAACAGTGGACTGTAAGCACATCTTAACCCCTCAATAAGTAAACATTATCAGGGAAATATTAATAAATCGAGGCCTCCTGCTGGGGCTGGTTCCCCTGCATGTGCACCAATTCAGAAGACCTCCCATTCTGGTAAACCTGTTGTGACAGTCCTCCTCAGGGTAACCATATGGGTGACTGGAGATCAAATCAAATTTTATTTGTTACATGCACCGAATAAAACAGCTGTAGACCTTACTGTGAAATGCTTACTTACAAGCCCTTAACCGCTCTACGACAGCAGTTCCCAAACTTTTTAGTCATTCAACCTGCAGCTGCCCTCTAGCACCAGGGTCAGCACACTCACAATGGCAAAAAATCATTTGAAAGCCTGACTCAGACACACACTAAACGATACATTTATTAAACATACAAATTAGTGTGAGTTTGTCACTTCCCACGAGCTGGGTTGTGACAAAGAGCTCTTATAGGGCCAGGGCACAAATAAAATAATCAATAATTTTGCTCTTTATTTAGCCATCTTACATATAAACCCTTATTTGTTCAAAAAGTGTGAATAACTCACCACTGGTTAATGAGAAGGGTGTGCTTGAAAGGATACACATAACTCTGCAATTTTGGGTTGTATTGGAGAGAGTCTCAGTCTTAAATAATTTTCCAGTCTGTGCCTGTATTTATTTTCATGCTAGTGAGGGCCTGAGAATCCATGCTCACACAGGTACGTGGTTGCAAAGGGCATCAGTCTTTTAACAACGTGATTTGCCAAGGTAAGAAACTCTGAGCGTAAGCCTATCCAGAAATCTGCCAGTAGCTTCTGATTCAATTTTCACAGAACCGCTTGTTGCAATTTCGATGAGGCTCCCTTGTTCTTTGCTATATCACATTTGACATTGTCCGTAAGCTTGAGTTCACTTGCACACACAAACAAAACTCATACACAATTCTGGAAAGACCTGTGTGTTGTCCTTTTTAACGCAGACAGAAAAGAGCTCCAACTTCTTAATCATAGCCTCAATTTTGTCCTGCATATCGAATATAGTTGCGGAGAGTCCCTGTAATCCTAGATTCAGATCAGTCAGGTGAGGAAAAAACATCCCCCAGATAGGCAGTTGTGAGAGAAACGCGACATCATGCAAGCGGTCAGACAAGTGAAAATGATGGTCAGTAAAGAAAACTTTAAGCTCGTTTCTCAATACTTTTCCCCTTGATAACCAGCGCACTTCTGTATGTTGTAAAAGCGTTACATGGTCGATGCCCATATCATTGCATAGTGCAGAAAATACACCAGAGTTCAGGCACCTGACAAAGTCAACCATTTTCCCTGTAGTGTCCAAAACGTCTTTCATGCCGTCAGGCATTCCCTCGTCAGGCATTCCCTCGTCAGGCATTCCCTCGTCAGGCATTCCCTCTCGGTGGATGCTGCAGTGTACCCAAGTAGCGACGGGAGCTACAGCTTGCACAGACGTTACCACTCCACTATGTCTCCTTGTCATGGCTTTTGCACCATTAGTACAGATACCAACACATCTTGACCACCAAAGTCCATTTGATGTCACATAGCTGTCCAGTACTTTAAAAATATCCTCTCATGTTGTCCTGGTTTCCAGAAGAGGATGTCTTCCTTAATTGACCCCCCATAAACGTAATGGACATACCACAAGGAGTTGTGCCAGGCCCGCCACATCTGTTGACTCATTCAGCAGTAATGCATATAATTCACTGGCTTGTATGCGAAGTAGTAATTGCTTCAAAACATCTCTTGCCTTGTCACGGATGCGTCGTGAAACAGTGTTGTTGTGATGAAGGCATTAACTGCATTGTCCCAGCCATATCCGTAGCAGCAGGAAGAATAAAGTCCTCCACAATAGTATGGGGCTTGCCTGTCCTAGCCACTCGGTAGCTCACCATATAAGATGCTAGTAGTCCCTTCTTATTAAATGCTAATCTGTTGCTTTTATACATGTCTTACTTCTCGAAAGTAATCTTTATTCTCGCTCCAAAACCTCCTGTGGCTAATTTTTCAAAATGTCATGGTTCGTTTTTAAATGGCTGCACAAAAGAGTGAAGTTTTCCCACGAGAGCGTAACGGTTAATGTGATTGGATGTTAATTATTTGACTAGGCTACCTGTATTTGACAGTGTGTTGTTATTTTTCTGAACACTAGATGGTTTCATTTAAGGCAGTGAAACGAGGCTACTGAGGCGGGAAAAAAAAAAACTTACCCAAATGTATAGCCCCGTTTGAAAATATAAATGAACTGACGGAAAATATGAAGATTTTATATATTTTTTAACATGTTAATCACATTTTTATTTGGAGTACCCCCGACAGCGTTGCGCGTACCCCTGTTTGGGAATACCTGCTCTATGGGATCGGTGTCCCCCCACGGGACAGTTGAGCTAGCGTAGGCTAATGTGATTAGGATGAGGTTTTAAGTAACAAGAACATTTCTCAGAACAGACATATCTGATATGGGCAGAAAGCTTAAATTCTTGATAATCTAACTGCACTGCCCAAATTATAGTAGCTATTACAGTGAAAGAATACCATGTTATTGTTTGAGGAGAGTGCACAGTTATGAACTTGAACATGTATTAATTCAGCAATTAGGCACATTTGGGCAGTCTTGATAACATTTTGAACAGAAATACAATGATTCATTGGATCAGTCTAAAACTTTGCCCATACACTGTTGACAACTAGTGACCACAATATCAATTGCGCCTAACCTGGAATAGTACATTATGGCCTCTCTCTCGCATTTCAAACATTTTTTTTCTTTGTACCATCTTTTACCAGATCTGTATTTATTCTCCTACATTAATTTAACATTTCCACAAACTTCAAAGTGTTTCCTTTCAAATAGTATCAAGAATATGCATATCCTTGCTTAAGGTCCTGAGCTACAGGCAGTTAGATTTGGGTATATAATTTTAGGTAAAAATTGAAAAAGAAAGGGGACAGATCATTCACCAACAACGCCGTTTTAAGAAAATGTAGTTAAGAAAATATTAACTAAATACATTTTTAAAAAGAACAATAAAATAAAGGGAAACCAATACCGAGTCAATGTGCGGGGGAACAGGTTAAAATAAAATAAAAAGTTGAGGTAATTTGTACAGCAGCTTGTGAAAGTATTCACCCCCCTTGGAATTTTTCCTATTTTGTTGCCTTACAACCTGGAAATAAAATTTAATTTTGGGGGGGGGTTGTATCATTTGATTTACATAACATGCTTTGAAGATGCAAACTATTTTTTCATTGTGAAACAAAAAAAGAAATAAGACAAAAACAGAAAATGTCACCCCCCCCCCCCCAAAGTCAATACTTTGTAGAGTCACCTTTCTCAGCAATTACAGCTGCAAGTCTCTTGGGGTATGGCTCTATAAGCTTGGCACATCGAGCCACTGGGATTTTTGCCCATTCTCCAAGGTAAAACTGCTCCAGCTCCTTCAAGTTGGATGGGTTCCGCTGGCGTACAGCAATCTATAAGTCGTATCACAGATTCTCAATTGGATCGAGGTCTGGTCTTTGACTAGGCCATTCCAATACATTTAAATGTTTCCCCTTAAACCACTTGAGTGTTGCTTAGCAGTATGCTTAGGGTCATTGTCCTGCTGGAAGGTGAACCTCTGTCCCAGTCTCAAATCTCTGGAAGACTGAAACAGGTTTTCCTCAAGGATTTCCCTGTATTTAGCGCAATACATAATTCCTTCAATTCTGACCAGTTTCCCAGTCCCGACCGATGAAAAACATCCCCACAGCATGATGCTGGTATTTTCGGGGTGATGAGAGGTGTTGGGGTTTGCGCCAGACATAGTGTTTTCCTTGATGGCCAAAATGCTCAATTTTAGTCTCATCTGACCAGAGTACCTTCTTCCATATGTTTGGGGAGTCTCCCACATGCCTTTTGGCGAACACCAAACGTGTTTGCTTATTTTTTTCTTTAAGCAATGGCTTTTTTTCTGGCCACTCTTCCGTAAAGCCCATCTCTGTGGAGTGTACGGCTTAAAGTGGTCCTATGGACAGATACTCCAATCTCCACTGTGGAGCTTTGCAGCTCCTTCAGGGTTATCTTTGGTCTCTTCTTTGCCTCTATGATTAATGCCCTCCTTGCCTGGTCCGTGAGTTTTGGTGGGCGGCCCCGTTTTGGCAGGTTTGTTGTGGTGCCATATTCTTTCCATTTTTGAATAATGGATTTAAAAAAGGTGCACCATGGGATGTTCAAAATTTTGAAAATGTCTTTATAAGCCAAAACTGATCTGTACTTCTCCACAACTTTGTCCCTGTCCTTTTTGGAGTGTTCCTTGGTCTTCATGGTGCCGCTTGCTTAGTGGTGCCCCTTGCTTAATTGCAGACTCTGGGGCCTTTCAGAACAGATATAGATATATACACACACTGAGATTATGTGACTCTTAGATTTCACACAGATGGATTTTATTTAACTAATTATGTGACTTCTGAAGTTAATTGGTTGCACCAGATCTTATTTAAGGGCTTCATAGCAAAGGGTTGAATAGATATGCACCCACCACTTCTCAGTTTGACTTCTCAGTTTGACAACAAGTAATCTTTTTATTTCACTTCACCAATTTGGACTATTTTGTATATGTCCATTACATGAAATCCAAATAAAAATCCATTTAAATTACAGGTTGTAATGGAACAAAATAGGAAAAACACCAAGGGGGTGAATATTTATTTCTGCAAGGTACTGTAGGTAGGAGTACTTGGGGAGGGGGGACTAAAAGATTGCACCGTTGTGCCAATTTGACTTCAGAAAACTGTACTCTGCTCAGGATGTTCTAATGCAAGGCTACAGTACACAAAGGACAGTGACTCCCAGGACACTTCGAGTTTGAGATGAAGCAGATGAGCCAGCCATGGGGACACAGATCACTGTTCTGTCCCTTCAGACAGACCACAGTTGAGATAGAGGTTGTACGTAAAACAATAAAGCCAGAGATTAATTTTCATCAATCCTTGGACCATCAGGAGTGTTCAGGCAATTAAACCTATGGGTCATTAGTGGCTTTAATGTGGCTGTAGGAAAGCATGAAACACTCTTGCATTGTCTGGAGGAAGGAAGGAATGTAACCTTTCTAACCTGATTGAGCTTCAGCCTAAAGCTCCCTCACTGGGCCACTGCTCATCAGGTCAACTTCTCACCACTTTGATGAGGACACAGCTGAACAGGGGTGAATCACAACCATACTGCGCCAGGGTAGGACCATGGGAGGAGGGGGCAATGGATAAGCTGAGTGGGCAGGTGAGAGAACATTTCTCCAAAATTACTATAAATAACTGCATTGACTTGAGTCGGGGCCTGTGATCTGAAAGCAGCAAGCCTCCTCGGTTACAGAGAAACATACCACTGCTAGCCCAGGGACAGAACAATACAATGCAAACCAAGCTTTTTGTAACCAGCTCATTTTTCATGTATAGCGCAAACCTCACCATATAAAAAATATCCCTCATATCACTTAATCCAAGGTGACAAACATTCAGCACAGTCATGCAGAATCTCTGAAATCTTCTCAGAGGTCATTCATTCACCTGTACAACCCTAAATGGATATGACCTTACAAAAAAAGCCTAAACGTTATATATGCACAGGTAACACAGGGAAAACGCATTCTGACCTCTTGAAGTCTTATATAAAAATATCACAATTCTGCAGCTAAATATGTTCATTGTGGTTACCAAATACACCTCAATGATCCAGACTCAAATATTGTAACCCAGGAAAACTGTTCTTTGCTTATACAGAACAAAGTCCAGATCAGTCCTACAGGTGAAGGTGGCCCTAGCAGCACTTTTTTTAAAGCCTCAGAAAGCAGCTGAATCATTGCACGAGCAGAGGAACAACATGCTGAGAGGGAGAGGACGAGAAAAAGAGAAATACCTGCTATCACTGTTGTGCTGACTAAAGGTCTAGCACCAGACCAGACGGCCAGAGCAGCAAGCAAGCTAGCTCACACAAGCAGAATACAATCCTGCTCCAACACAGGAGGTAGCAGCTAGAACTCACAGCTCCAAAACACACTACTACCTACATTATTCATCTTTAAGTCTATATTGATGTCTGCCATTTAATGCATATTTCAAAACAAGCTATTTTAGAGTAGAATCTCATGTCTGTACGATATCAGTGGCGATAAAGGTGTTGGCACAGTTGGTGAGGATAGGAGACACATCATTAAAACAAACCTTAATTAACACTTCCAGTAAAAAAAACAAATGTAACTGGTTCTGAAAAATCTAGACTCTTGTGTACCCAAAACAGTTCCATCCTTTTTTGGAATTCCTCAGTCTGTCATAGTATCTATAGTGCAGGTTGTCAAAAAGGACTGCAGACTGGAGGAGGCTGGCTCTGAAGGCCTGGTTACTGAGGGGCTTTTGATTTAGCTCCTTTCCACCTGGAGCAAGAGAGGCAGCTAGCTAAATAGCAGGTAGTGTGGATGACTCATCCTGACTCACACACACAACAGCCTGATGAGAGATTCACATTGTAAAATCTGCTGCTGTGCTGAGCCTTTCAATTAGCTTTACAGTGGGGCCCCTGATCCTCACTGACAACAGGGTCTGCGGCAGCCATTTTGCAGGAATAATGTGACTCACTGACAGGGCCTCCAGGAGTCTCTCCCAGTCAGAGCCAGGCTGTGACTCAGAGCTGACAGTGCTCACGTGTCAGATGGCATTCCAGCATGTCTGGTGTGAAGATAAAACTACAATAGGGAAAGGGCATGTCGAGCCAGGTACTGAATAACTCAAAATATGTTCCCCTTTTGTCTGCCAAGAGAGTGGACACAAACACGGCGACGCGACTCAGACACTGAAATCTAAGGGGATTTCTAAGGGGACAGCGGTAATGTAAGGCCTGGGATCAGATCAGCACAGAGCGCATAGCAGCTAATCAAGGAGCCATTTCACTCTCAGAGAAATCATCATACTTACTGTGCCTGAGACTATGCCAGGATGATGGCTAGTTACCGCAGCTGAAGGGGAGGGAATGATGATCTTTCACACACACAAAGGGTCTGGCCTAACCCAGTTCATCTCTGAATGCTAAAATCCCTGTCATCCATTAGTAACATGGGTTAAAGCACCACCCACAGGGCTGAGCGGCAAGGCAGTGAGTCGTCATGTCAAAGTTCCTGTAAAAACACTTCAAGTCATCACTGAAAACAAAAACTAAGAACTCCAAAGAGTGAGCACATGATCTAAATGTTGTATCAACCAATTTTCTACAAAGCGAAAAGGACAAAAACAGAGAGGGTAGAAAGAAAAGAGGAGAACGACAGAGAATCGTCCGTTTCACTTTTTGTCATCGATCTTGACAAAATTGGCGACACAAAGCGCATACATTACATTGAGGTTTGTGAATCATCCCCAGGGTCCAAGTAAAACAGCTCTGACATTTAGTCATGATGAACAAATGTCTTACAGACTCACCCAACCAAATCCATGACTATCATGGACCACCAGATAAGGCCTGGACACTGAGGACTGTGCAGAGTGAAAGACCATCTCAGGTTACTCTGTCAGACCTTCCCACTTATCCTTTAGTTTCCCACCCACTTTTCCCGTTGCAGCATCAGGGCCTGTCATTGGTCAAACACAGAACACAGGAGGAAGTCCGGTAGAGTAATTTAATTGTACCACTACAACAATGTGTGTCGGTTAAGGGCTTGTGATCATTTCTACACCTGTTGTATTCGGCGCATGTGACAAATAAAATGTAATTTGATTTATGTGCGTGTGTTACCTAAGTGGTGTCCCTCGGTCTCTTCCAACACCAGGCTGTTCATGCACTTGATCTCCCACTCCTGTACCTCTGTGCTCCACAGGGCTGGGAGCAGGACACAGTGCTGAGAGCTGGAGGGGACAAAAAGGGCCTTACATTAGTACCGAAAAGCTTCTTAAATCATCTCCTCATTCAACTTTGATCAGCCATCACATCAGTTTGAAGCAATACATGGCAGTTGGCTTTATAGGTGGAAGAAGAAAAACATGCTAAATTGAATTGCCCTCAAGACTCAATGGCAATAGTCAAACCTTTGATACAGCGCATTCTGAAAGTATTCAGACGCCTTGATTTCACTCACATTTTATGCTACAGCCTTACTCTAAAATGTATAGTTTTTTTTCTCAACAATCTACACACAATACCCCATAATGACAAAGCAAAAACAAAGTTTTAGAAATGTTTTCAAAATTATTTTATAAAGTATTCAGACCATTTACTCAGTACTTTTGACAGTGATTACAGTCGCGATTCTTCTTGGGTATGACACAAGCTAGGCACACCTGTATTTGGGGAGCTTCTCCCATTCTTCTCTGCAGATCCTCAAGCTCTGTCAGTTTGGATGGGGAGCGTCACTGCACAGCTATTTTCAGGTCTCTCCAGAGATGTTCGATCGGGTTCAAGTCCAGGCTCTGGCTGGGCAACTCAAGGACATTCAGAGACTTGTCCCAAAGCCACTCCTGCGTGTCTTGGCTGTGTGCTTAGTCCTGTCATTCTTCTGTTGGGTCGTTGTCCGGTGAACCTTCACCCCAATCTGAGGTCTTGAGTGCTCTGGAGCAGGTTTTCATCAAGGATCTCTCTGTACATCTTTCCCTCGAACCTGACTAGTGTCCCATTCCTTTCCACTGAAAAACATCCCCACAGCATGATGCTGCCACTACCATGCTCCACAGTAGTGATGGTGCCAGGTTTCCTCCAGACGTGACATTTGGCATTCAGGCCAAAGAGTTCAATGTTGATTTATTTAGACCAGAGAATTTTGTTTCTCATGGTCCTTAGAGTCCTTAAGGTGCCTTTTGGCAAACTCCAAGCGGGTTGTCATGTGCCTTTTACTGAGGAGTGGTTTCTGTCTGGCCACTCTACCATACAGGCCTGATTGGTGGAGTGCTGCAGAGATGGTTGTCCTTCTGGAAGGTTATCCCATCTCCACAGAGGAACTCTAGCGCTCTGTCACAGTGACCATCGGGGTCATGGTCACCTCCCTGACCAAGATCCTTCTCTCCCGATTGCTGAGTTTTGGCCAGGCGGCCAGCTCTAGGAAGAGTCTTGGTGGTTCTAAACTTCTTCAGTTAAGAATGATGGAGGCCATTGTGTTCTTGGGGACCTTCAATGCTGCAGACATTTTTTGGTACCCTTCCCCAGATCTGTGCCTCGACACAATCCTGTCTTGGAGCTCTACGGACAATTCCTTCGATCTCATGACTTTGTTTTTGCCCTGACATGCACTGTCAACTGTGGGACCTTATATAAACAGGTGTGTTCCTTTCCAAATCTTGTCCAATAAATTGAATTTACCACAGGTGGACTCCGATCAAGTTGTAGAAACATCTTAAGGATGATCAAAGGAAACAGGATGCACCTGAGCTCAATTTCGAGTCTCATAGCAAAGGGTCTGAACACTTACACATGTATATAAGGTATCCGTTTTTTATTTTTAGTAAATTTGCAAACATCTGTTTTTGCTTTGTCATTATGGGGAATTGTGGGTAGATTGTTCAGAAAAAACATTTATTTAATCAATTTTAGAAAAAGGCTGTAACATAACAAAATGTGGAAAAAGGGAAAGGGTCTGAATACTTTCTGAATGCACTGTATATCATGGTTACAAAAGCATTCAGTTAAAAAGCCCTTTGAGCTGGGACACAGCCCTATGCTTCACATCACGCTGGCTCTTACATAAAGCACAGTGAAAAAGTGGCTGCATTGATGTGGGCTTGTCAGTGAAAGGTAGCAAACAAATGAGCTGTCAACTCCTCAGGCAGAGGGACATGTCAATAGGCCTGAATGGAGATAAGGGGGGAAGGGGTGGGCAGTGATGGACAGAAACCAATAGATTAAATGGATGAAAGAAAGTCCTTCGTTAATCAGATGATTGTCTATTGGCATTTCACTTGTCCACCTTCTCCACTCTGTATTAAAGCAGATAGGAGAGCCTGGCCATGGCCAAGGATTTTGAGTTAAAGCCAGGGTTAAATCAGGTCTCCTGAAAATATTATATTCTCAATGGGGTGAGAGGATGTTTTTATGCTGTATCCCAACCGGCTGACTGCTCATAGCCTAATCCCTCTGTATAGATGACTCTCTGACCCTATACTTTCTGCTTCCCCTCCCCCCACTCTCACTGGACAAGACAGGCTGTGGTTTCAGGTAGCTTGTTTCTTCCTTTCGTAAGAGGATCCTGGTCTGAGACAGAGAAACCACTTAGCCATGACCTCACTGGGCTGGCACACAGATGCCAAGCTAGAAACAAGAGCCCTTCAATGTGGCATGTGGCTCGGTGCCTGCTGACAACTGTCACAAAGGCAAAATATTAATGTGAACAACACAAATTAATGACTTGTTTTGCAGAAAACATCCTCAAAGAAACTGAAGTTATTTCATAACCAATCTCAAATAATATCTAAATTGTATATTGCTTTGTAAAGTAATGCTTCTAATAGAAAGGCAAGTTAAATATACTAGTCGAGACCTACAACGATCCCAAGTTGGGCAAAATCAATAAACAGCCAATAAGTCCCTAATATGCCATCTAAATCCTACAAGGACACCAACAAAACATTAGCAAGGCACCGTTGCTATAACGACTCCCCAACCCAATAAAACAAAGCCTGGAAATCAAAGAGCTCTTAAACTCCATTGATTAACATGCTCATGGGACTCAATGCTGTTCATCCCACAGTAACAAGAGGCTAATCCACAGTTCTTTGGCCAAAGTAAACATTGTAGAGAGAAATATTTCTTCAAAAGAGAGGCAGGCAAGAGAATGATTAAAAGGATTTGGTTAAGATATTAAAACAAATATGACAACTGCTTCACATCATGAACTGGCCAGCCACTGTTATATACACAAACCCAGTGCCCTTGCCATGTTTCCATAGGGACCGCTAGACGTCAACAAAATATGTTTAACTGCTGACACTATATTGACTGATTTGCACGAGACAAGTCTATTTAAGAGATGCTTGTATTGAAAATCAGAACTAAAATGGCTGTCCACTAAAAGCAAATGTATATAATGTTGCCTATGATGATTTAAATCTACTGTGTGGGCCCAAGTCTCTGTGTTTTTGAATACGGATGACGTAACACTCACACATCCACAGGTACCCTTAGCAGCAGGGGTAGCACGGCAGCCTCGTCAGTCAGATTCATTAGCCGAGACTCCAGCAGCTGAATGATGGTAAGACCAGTACGGAACACAGCAGAGAGGCCTGGACACAAAGTAACTATAAATACAGCTGGCAAAACAGCACAAACAGATCTGGGACCATTTAGTCAATGACCGTCAGTATAATAAAAACTCTAGATAGTGAGATAAGCAGGGACCTCTAGGACCTGTGAGCATGTTTAGAAAGCCAACAAATCAAACTTTTTGTTGACAAGATTAGCAAACAACAAACATTGAGCCTTCATATTCATGTATAACAGACAAAATAATGAAAGAGTCGCTGTAGTTTTGAGTTCCGCAAAGGGAATGTGGAAGAGTTGAAAACATTTTTGGACAAGCCACCTTGTACCGACAACTTGGATGGTAAATTGCTGAAGACGGTAGCGGAATACATTGCGAATCTGTTTTGCCACATCTTCAATTTAAGCCTAGAAGACGGTGTGTGCCCTCAGGCCTGGAGCAAGGCAAAGGTAATTCTGCTGCCCAAGAATAGCAGAGAACCCTTTAAAAAAAGGTTCAGCCTCCCAGGTGGCGCAGTGGGCTAGGGTACTGCATCGCAGCGCTAGGTTGTGTTTCGGAGGACGCATGACTTTCGACCTTCGTCTCTCCCGAGCCCGTACGGGAGTTGTAGCGATGAGACAAGATAGCGACTACTAATATACTACGAAATTGGGGAGAAAAAGGGGGTAAAATTAAAAATAAAAAAGAAGGTTCAAACAGCCTGTTACCAGTGCTCAGCAAACTTGACCAAATCAAAATTATTTTACAGAACAAATTAACAGGCCTTCGGCATGCTTATAGGGAAGGGGACTGAACATGCTTGGCACTGATGACTGATGATTTGCTGAAAGAAATTGATAGTAAGAAGATTGTGGGAGCTGTTTTGTTAGACTTCAGTGTTGCTTTTGCTGTCATCGATCATAACATGTTGCTGAAAAGTTAGGCATTATGGATTTACATCCTCTGCCTTAAGGATTGAGAGTACCCATCTAATAGAACACAGAAGTTTTTCTTTAATGGATGCCTCAAATGCAAATTTGGTTGAGTGTGGTGTACCGCAGGTCAGCCAGCTTGGGCCATTTTTGTTCTGTTTTTACTAATGACCTTCCATTGATCTTGACTAAAGCCTGTGTGTCTATGTATGCTGACGACTCAACAGTATACACGTCGGCAACGAATGTCAAATAAATGACACTTTAACAGAGCTCCAATCAGTTTTAGAATGGTAACAAGCAATAGGCTGGTGCTAAATAATCAAAAACTAATAGCATCGTTATCAGGACAAATCATGCCCTCAGCACAAAAATAATTTAAATCTATTATTCAATAATGTGGCAATTGAGCAAGTTGAGGAGACTAAACTGCTGGGTGTTACCCTAGATAGCAAGCTGTCATGGACAAAACATATACACTTAATGGTTGCTCAAATGGAAAAGGTCTGTTCATGATAAGGCGTCGCTCTGCTTTCTTGACAGCTCAGTCGACCAGACAGCTGCTAGTTTTGTCACACCTGGACTATAGCCCAGTTGTGTAGGTCATGTGTGATAAAGGGGGACATGGACCAACTGCAATAGACCTAGAATAGAGTAGCACTTAGATGTACACGGAGGGCAAATGTCAGTAACATTCATGTCAATCTCTCCTGGCTCAAAGTTGACGAAAGATTGATTGCTGTTGGTCTTTGTGCGAGGTGTTGATGGTACCAAACGGTCTGTTCAAGCAGTTGGCATTCAGTTCAGATACTCATCGGTACAACATAGGACATGCAAACAGAGGTCTGTTCACAGTCCCCAGGTCCAGACCAGAAACGCACAGTATTAAATAGAGCCATGACTACATGGAACTCTGCCTCCCCAGGTAACTCAAGCTAGTAATAAAACCAGATAAAAAGAACACATTACAGCACAACAGGGACTGAAGAGACACATCCATTTTTATATATGTTGTATTGCAATTTGCACTGTATAAGATATTACAGTGCCTTGCGAAAGTATTCGGCCCCCTTGAACTTTGCGACCTTTTGCCACATTTCAGGCTTCAAACATAAAGATATAAAACTGTATTTTTTTGTGAAGAATCAACAACAAGTGGGACACAATCATGAAGTGGAACGACATTTATTGGAAATTTCAAACTTTTTTAACAAATCAAAAACTGAAAAATTGGGCGTGCAAAATTATTCAGCCCCTTTACTTTCAGTGCAGCAAACTCTCTCCAGAAGTTCAGTGAGGATCTCTGAATGATCCAATGTTGACCTAAATGACTAATGATGATAAATACAATCCACCTGTGTGTAATCAAGTCTCCGTATAAATGCACCTGCACTGTGATAGTCTCAGAGGTCCGTTAAAAGCGCAGAGAGCATCATGAAGAACAAGGAACACACCAGGCAAGTCCGAGATACTGTTGTGAAGAAGTTTAAAGCCGGA
The DNA here is from genome assembly GCF_057628025.1 of Oncorhynchus mykiss. Lineage (NCBI taxonomy): Eukaryota > Metazoa > Chordata > Actinopteri > Salmoniformes > Salmonidae > Oncorhynchus > Oncorhynchus mykiss. Next base: position 86,895,810 of record NC_143023.1, on the reverse strand, counting down.
TTTGGATACAAAAATATTTCCCAAGCTTTAAACATCCCAAGGAGCACTGTGCAAGCGATAATATTGAAATGGAAGGAGTATCAGACCACTGCAAATCTACCAAGACCTGAACGTCCCTCTAAACTTTCAGCTCATACAAGGAGAAGACTGATCAGAGATGCAGCCAAGAGGCCCATGATCACTCTGGATGAACTGCAGAGATCTACAGCTGAGGTGGGAGACTCTGTCCATAGGACAACAATCAGTCGTATATTGCACAAATCTGGCCTTTATGGAAGAGTGGCAAGAAGAAAGCCATTCCTTAAAGATATCCATAAAAAGTGTTGTTTAAAGTTTGCCACAAGCCACCTGGGAGACACACCAAACATGTGGAAGAAGGTGCTCTGGTCAGATGAAACCAAAATTGAACTTTTTGGCAACAATGCAAAATGTTATGTTTGGCGTAAAAGCAACACAGCTCATCACCCTGAACACACCATACCCACTGTCAAACATGGTGGTGGCAGCATCATGGTTTGGGCCTGCTTTTCTTCAGCAGGGACAGGGAAGATGGTTAAAATTGATGGGAAGATGGATGGAGCCAAATACAGGACCATTCTGGAAGAAAACCTGATGGAGTCTGCAAAAGACCTGAGACTGGGACAGAGATTTCTCTTCCAACAAGACAATGATCCAGAACATAAAGCAAAATCTACAATGGAATGGTTCAAAAATAAACATATCCAGGTGTTAGAATGGCCAAGTCAAAGTCCAGACCTGAATCCAATCGAGAATCTGTGGAAAGAACTGAAAACTGCTGTTCACAAATGCTCTCCATCCAACCTCACTGAGCTTGAACTGTTTTGCAAGGAGGAATGGGGAAAAAATTCAGTCTCTCGATGTGCAAAACTGATAGAGACATACCCCAAGCGACTTACAGCTGTAATCGCAGCAAAAGGTGGCGCTACAAAGTATTAACTTAAGGGGGCTGAATAATTTTGCACGCCCAATTTTTCAGTTTTTGATTTGTTAAAAAAGTTTGAATTATCCAATAAATGTCGTTCCACTTCATGATTGTGTCCCACTTGTTGTTGATTCTCCACAAAAAAAGACAGTTTTATATGTTTATGTTTGAAGCCTGAAATGTGGCAAAAGGTCGCAAAGTTCAAGGGGGCCGAATACTTTCGCAAGGCACTGTATATTATGTATGTGGGTGGCCTTGCGCTAAGCGTGTGTGAGCCAGAACAGCTCATAGGGCAGGAGCCATCTCCTGATTCTGAAGTGTGAGGCAGAGGCGAAAAGGTAGGGTGAAAAATGATAACAATAATGTACACAATGACAAAGTGTTTACAGAATCCCAAAGTCTGTACCTCCCTGTTAGTATTACCATGCAACATGATGAGGTCCCATATGGCCAGCACAGAGTCCCAGCAGGGCAGGGAGGTGAACAGGGTTAGGAACCAAGGCATAACAAAATGGATGGACGAAACCCTTACATCCTCCTTAAAGAAAAGAAAGAAGAGAATTAAGGAACAGAAAGTTGCATGTTGAAAACTGACTGAGTTCCATAATAAAATAAACTTTTAAGCAGAGCTCTATCAAGAGTCAGTGGTAAAATGCTGGTCTTGGTACTTCAAATAAGGCATTAGAAACATTCACTCGAGTGCATTTAAGCCACTGTGGTGTGCAGGCCGCCGGCACTGAATGGGCAGCTTTTCTCTGAGACGTGCTGAGTCAACACCGAGAAATAGAAAATCTCTCAAGAGAGAGTCAAGCAGCAGAGAGGTTTAGTCTCTCATTTAAAGGGGCCTAAGGCTGCAGGTAAATAGAGTGTGGTGGGACTCAAGAGAGCAATGGCATGGTCCGAGCTGGTGAAGGAACTTCCATATTTCACTCACAGACCAAGATTTCATTACTTAGCTAAAACTGTGCTGAGGGGTAGCTGCTTTCAGAGACATCATAGACACACAGCTTCCCCCTTCTAACATAAAGCAGGAGGCATCTGTAAGCAAAGAGCTTTTACTGCTGTCATTTCCAGGATAAAGCTGTGTGACACCAACATGGCCAACCCTCTTTCCGTACATGAGCTCAGACTGTAACTGGGAAGCAGCTGTGAATCTAGTAGTAAAACCCAGTCCCTGAAGACAATGTGCTGCAGTGATGATGGTCTCTGTAGGAAAGCCATGTGATTTTAGAGAGGAATGCACAGTGGAAGAGTGATGAGAAGAGCCCTACATTTGAGGCATGTTCAGTCACCAAGCAGATTCCCCTCCAGATATCCCTGGATAACAGTTTTTTTAAAGTCCTCTCAATATGAGATTTGTACCTAAGAGCTACTACAAGTTGTACGCAGAGAGTTGGGTCCTTCCTCACACTTACTATGTGCTTGGAGAGCTGAGGTTTCCTGTGTTTGAAGAACTGGTGAAACACCATCGCTTGATGCTGGATCCTAACATTAGAAAGCAAAGACCAGTTAAATACAGTACTTCAGCAAGTATGCTACTTCATGTCATTAATAAAAATATTCATAATGTGATATGCTTTGAAAGGACATTCTCACTTCTCCCCGGAGAGGTCAAACAGCTCTGACAGATATTTAGGCTTCTCTAGAAGAACTCCCAAGGCCCAGAAGGCCTCCTCTTCACTTAGGTGCATAAGAAGCACTGCAGCGATGTATGACATTCCTGATAAAGATATGAACAGTCAATAATAAGGCACTACTAATATGGATAAAATAAGGGAACACACACACACACACACCAATGTCAACCATGCAGGTAATTTTTAAACACATTATGTATTATTGGAAATGTTTGTGTGATTAGCTTGGCAGCATGGTGCCGTACCAGCTCAACGTCTACTTAGACTCTTCTGCCCCCAAGTGGCTGAAGTATGGAACTTAAAATGTTACTACCAACTGCATGGTAGGTGAATTGTTTTTGGATGTCATGAAAGTACATTAACAAGGAATATTGTAATTCAAAAGGATTTGTTTAATGACAAAACTACAGTTATTGCATACATGCATCTGTGCCTCCGTCAAACAGCCCCAGCATTATTTAAACAGCATCGTTCCAAATTGGTGCTTGCGTGCATACCGCTACATGATTGCAAACAGTCAGCTCCCCTTACTGTACCTTGGCTATACCCAATCTTAGGGTTGTACTTTGCGTAGGCGATGAGGACTCGGAAGAGCTTGGCTTGGCCTTCTATTGCCTCAGGACTCTCGCCCATCAGGGTGCGATGGGTTGGGAAGGATCTTTCTGTACAAAGTAAAATGCAATCAGCCATTCATATCCCAGATGTGCAGAGAAAACGTACTGTCAGTACAGAGAAAAGGGGGTCTACAGAATATCCCATAACTCACGCAGATCCAGAGCGATCTGACGAAAGATGGTGACATCTGCACTGGAGTAGGCCAAGTCCGGGGGACAGCGGGAGGGAAGTTGGTTGGACCCCAGGTCATTCTCTGTGTCATTCAAAGTAGCTATGGCTGAGATGATTCCGTATTCACTAACTCCCAGGTCAACCAGGGGCCCTCGGATCTCATCCAAACATTTCTGACATTGAGTGAATACACAGCTAAATAAAACAATTGGCCTATGTCTCTTAAATGTGTCACTGTAGAAGTAGGCTATGGAGGAGGGAAATTGTTTTGCTTTTCAATAATGCAAGTGCCAGTCTAGAGTGTACTTTTGAAAATGATATGTACAGTGGTTATGGGACTGCACCTGATAGTTAAAAGCACTGGATTCTCTTAGTTTGTCGATGTTGAGAAGGCACTTCCACACTCGCCCTCTTAAAGCTGGAGGGATTCCCATTCTCATAAAACGTTCGATCTGAAAAGGGAAAGAATGTGGCCAATGTCCTACAAAATATGTTTAAAAATAGTGTGATAACTGAAATGTTCCAGGTCTGTTGTAAGATAAACTTTCACTGTGTCATGTGACCACTTGAAGGTGCACCATGTAAAACAAGTCAATAATGCATAGGCTGTTTGGCAAACAACTGCCTAAGGAAGGTCTAATCTAAACATAGCCTATTAATTTAATATGTTGCAAATGGTGTTCTATAATACATTCAGTAGGACAAAATACCTGGCTTCTGCAGATGAAACTGGATCCATTCCAGTAACTAAGAAGCTCACACAATTCCTTCACCCTACGGGCGTTGAGTTGGGGGTAACTGGGGGAGAAACAGTCAGTTCAAAGAAACAATTCTTCTCTTCTTTGAATGCGCATGTCCAATCCAGTCTAGCTATTGAAAATTCTAGGCGGAGTCTGCCTTCTCCCTACAGTTCTCAGCCATTAACTTCAACCACAAACTACAATCCAGATGCTGTGTTTTAACTTTTAGAAGCGTCAATAAAAAGACACGAAAATGCATCTTTCGAAGCATATGGCACGTAAATTAAAATGCACCTAAAGGCTTTACATGGTCATTCTGACGTGACCTCTGTAGAAGTCAGGGAGTTATACTTCTTGCGCCAGCAGCGCAGAGCTGTTGTGAAGGAAGTTGTCAAGGAAGTGAGTTTGTTGATACAGGACCTCTCAATCTCACTGGAATAAAGACCTCCATTCCTATCATTGCTGAAAGAGATTGTGATATCTCATCTCAAAATAGGGCTACTTAATGTTAGATCCCTCACTTCTAAGGCAGTTATAGTCAATGAACTAATCACAATTTTGATGTGCTATCCCGCAAAGGTGGAGGAGTTACTAACATTTAAGATAGCAAATTTAAATTGACAAAAAAATAAAACGACTGTTTTCGTATTTTGAGCTTCTAGTCACAAAATCTATGCAGCCTACTCAATCACTTTTTAAAGCTACTGCTTACAAGCCTCCTGGGCCATATACAGCATTCCTCACCGAGTTCCATGAATTCCTATCGGACCTTGTAGTCATGGAAGATAATATTCACATTTTTGGTAACTTTAATATTCACATGGAAAAGTCCACAGACCCACTCCAAAAGGCTTTTGGAGCCATCATCGACTCTGGGTTTTGTCCAACATGTCTCCTGACCTACCTCACTGCCACAGTCATACTCTGGACCTAGTTTTGTCCAGAGGAATAAACATTGTGGATCTTAATGTTTTTCCTCGTAATCCTGGACTATTGGACCACCATTTTAGTACGTTTGCAATCGCAACAAATAATCTGTTTAGACGCGACGTCAGAGTACAAAAAACGGTTAACCAACTAATAACTAGTAATACCCAAGATCAGTGGTTCCCAAACTCATAGTCCCGTACCCCTTCAAACATTTAACCTCCAGCTGCATACTCACTCTAGCACCAGGGGAAGCGCACTCTCAAATGTTGTTTTTTGACATCATTGCCTGCCACACACACACACTACAATTATTAAACATAAGAATAAGTGTTTGCTACAAGCCGGCTCGTGGGAAGTGACAAAGAGTTCTTAGAGACCAGGGCACAAATAATAATACATTTTGCTCTTTATTTAACCATCTTACATATAAAACCATATTTATGAATACCTCACCACAGGTTAATGACAAGGGTGTGTTTGAAAGGATGCACATAACTCTGCAATGTTGGGTTGTATTGGAGAGAGTCTCAGTCTTAAATCATTTTCCACACAGTCTGTGCCTGTATTTAGTTTTCATGCTAGTGAGGGCCGAGAAACTCTCACATAGGTACAGTTGAAGTCGAAAGTTTACATACACTTAGGTTGGAGTCATTAAAACTCATTCCTCAACCACTCCACAAATTTCTTGTTAACAAACTGTAGTTTTGGCAAGTAGGTTAGGACATCTTTGTGCATGACAAGTAATTTTTCCAACAATTGTTCACTGAGATTATTTCACTGTATCACAATTCCAGTGGGTCAGATGTTTACATACACTAAGTTATGTCATGGCTTTAGAAGCTTCTGATAGGCTAATTGACATAATTTGAGTAAATTGGTGGTGAACCTGTGGATGTATTTCAAGGCCTACCTTCAAACTCAGTGATTCTTTGCTTGGCACCATGGTAAAATCTAAATAAATCAGCCAAGACCTCAGAAAAACAATTGTAGACCTCCACAAGTCTGGTTCATCCTTGGGAGTAATTTCCAAATGCCTGAAGGTACCGCGTTCATCTCTACAAACAATAGTACACAAGTATAAACACCATGGGACCACGCAGCCGTCATACCACTCAGGAATAACCTGAAAGGCCGCTCAGCAAGGAAGAAGCCTCTGCTTCAAAACCGCCATAAAAAAGCCAGACTATGGTTTGCAACTGCACATGGAGACAAAGACCATACTTTTTGGAGAAATGTCCTCTGGTCTGATGAAACAAATATAGAACTGTTTGGCCATAATGACCATTGTTATGCTCGGAGGGAAAGGGGGATGCTTGCAAGCCAAAGAACACCATCCCAACCGTGAAGCACTGGGGTGGTAGCATCATGTTATGGGGTGCTTTGCTGCAGGAGGGACTGGTGCACATCACAAAATAGATTGCATCATGAGGCAGGAAAATTATGTGGATATTTTGAAGTAACAGCTCAAGACATCAGCCAGGAAGTTAAAGCTTGGTCGCAAATGGGTCTTCCAAATGGACAATGACCCCAAGAATACTTCCAATGTTGTGGCAAAATGGTTTAAGGACAACAATGTCAAGGTATTGGAGTGGCCATCACAAAGCCCTGACCTCAAACCCATGGAAAATTTGTGGGCAGAACTGAAAAAGTGTGTGCGAGCAAGGAGGCCTACAAACCTGACTCAGTTACACCAGCTCTGACAGGAGGAATGAGCCAAAATTCACCCAACTTATTGTGGGAAGCTACTCGAAACGTTTGACCCAAGTTAAACAATTTAAAGGCAATGCTACCAAATACTAATTGAGTGAATGTAAACTTCTGACCCACTGGGAATGTGATGAAAGAAACGAAAGATTAAATAAATAATTCTCTAATATTATTCTGACATTTCACATTCTTAAAATAAAGTGGTGATCCTACCTGACCTAAGACAGGGAATATTTTTACTAGGATTAAATGTCAGGAATTGTGAAAAACTGAGTTTAAATGTATTTGGCTAAGGTGTATGTAAACTTCCGACTTTGACTGTACGTGGTTGCAAAGGGCATCAGTGTCTTAAAGGGCTGACAACTTCCGGTGAAATTGGATGGCCCGCACAATTATGGACATACAAGTGTCTTTCATCGGTTAAAAGCTTAAAGTCTTGTTTATCTAACTGCATTGTCCGATTGGCTTTACAGCGAAAGCATGCCATGCGATTTTAATGGTATCTGAAGCCAAAGCAACAGATACCATTAATAAGAAGGGGTAAGACGCATATTTTATATAGGGATCTACTGAGTGGCTAGGACAGGCATGCCGCATACTATTATCGAGGACTTAATTATTCCTGCTGCCGCGGATATGGCTGGGGCAATGCTAAGGGAAAAGGCCAAAAAAGGCCACAAAAGCTATATAGACAATGCCTTCATCAAACAACACTGTTTCACAATGCATCCGTGACATGGCAGGAGATGTGTTGAAACAATTACTGCTTCACATACAAGCCAGTGAATTATATGCATTACAGCTGGATGAGTCAACAGACATGGCGGGCCTGGCACAACTCCTGGTGGTATGTCCATTACGTTTATGGGGGGTCAATTAAGGAAGACATCCTCTTCTGGAAACCACTGGAAACCAGGACAACAGGAGAGGATATTTTTAATGTACTGGACAGCTTTGTGACATCAAATGGACTTTGGTGGTCAAGATGTGTTGGTATCTGTACTGATGGTGCAAAAGCCATGACAAGGAGACATAGTGGAGTGGTAACGTGCCTGCCACTTGGGTACACTGCTGTATCCACCGAGAGGCTCTTGCTGCCAAGGGAATGCCTGACAGCTTGAAAGATGTTTTGGACACTACAGTGAAAATTGTTAACTTTGTTAAAGCAAGGCCCCTGAACGTGTGTTTTTTCTGCACTATGCAATTACATGAGCAGCGACCATGTAACGCTTTTAGAACATACAGAAGTTAAAGGGGCAAAGTAATTACACATTTTTTTAATTGAGAGACTAGCTTAAAGTTTTCTTTACTGACCATCATTTTCACTTGTCTGACCACTTGCATGATCACGGGTTTCTCACACGACTGGCCTCTGTGTGTGATGTTTTTTCCTTGCCTGAATCTAGGATTACAGGGACACTCCACAACTATATTCAATGTGAGGGACAACATTGGGGCTATAATTAAGAAGTTGGAGCTCTTCTCTGTCTGCATTAACAAGGACACAACACACAAGTCTTTCCATCATTGTATGACTGTGTGTGCAAATGAACTCGAGCTTACGGACAATGTCAAATGTGATATAGTGAAGCACGAGTGAGTTGGGTGTGCAATTACGCAGGTACTTTCGACACAGATGACACAAACTGGATTCGTTATCCCTTTCATGCCCTGCCTCTAGTCCACTTACCGATATCTGAACAAGAGAGCCTCATTGAAATTGCAACAAGCGGTTCTGTGAAAATGTTTTTTAAATCAGAAGCTACTGCCAGATTTCTGGATTGGGCTGCGCTCAGAGTATCCTGCCTTGGCAAATCACGCTGTTAAGACGCTGATGCCCTTTGCACCACGTACCTATGCGACAGTGGATTCTCGGCCCTCACTAGCATGAAAACTAAATACAGGCACAGACTGTGTGGAAAATGATTTAAGACTGAGACTCTCCAATACAACCCAACATTGCAGAGTTCTGTGCATCCTTTCAAGCACATCCTTCTCATTAACCTGTGGTGAGTAATTTGTACATTGAAAATTGTGAATAGGGTTTTATATGTATGGTTAAATAAAGAGCAAAATGATTGATCATTATTATTTGTGCCCTGGTCCTATAAGAGCTCTTTGTCACTTCCCACGAGTTGGGTTGTGACAAAAACTCACACTCATTCTTATGTTTAATAAATGTATCATATAGTGTGTGTTGCAGGCTTACAATGATGGCAACAAAAAAAATTGAGAGTGCGCTGACCCTGGTGCTAGAGGGGGTACACAGCTGGAGGTTGAATGTTTAAAGGGGTACGAGACTATAAAAAGTTTGGGAACCACTGTTCTGTTGGATTTGACAATTAATCTTGATGGTTGTACAGTCGTCTCAAATAAAACTGTGAAGGACCTCGGCGTTACTCTGGACCATGATCTCTCTTTTAGTGAACATATCAAAACTATTTCAAGGACAGCTTTTTTTTCCATCTACGTAATATTGCAAAAATCTAAATATTTCTGTCCAAAAATGATGCAGAAAAGTTAATCCATGCTTTTGTCACATCTAGATTATTAGACTATTGCAATGCTCTACTTTCTGGCTACCCGGATAAAGCACTAAATAAACTTCAGTTAGTGCTAAACATGGCTGCTAAAATCTTGACCCAAACCTTGATCAAAATTGTATTATATTACTCCAGTGCTAGCGTCTACACTGGCTTCCTGTTAAGGCTAGGGCTGATTTCAAGGTTTTACTGTTTACCTACAAAGCATTACATGGGCTTGCTCCTACCGATCTCTCTGATTTGGTCCTGTCGTACATACCTACACGTACCGCTACGGTCACAAGACGCAGGCCTCCTAATTGTCCCTAGAATTTCTAAGCAAACAGCTGGAGGCAGGGCTTTCTCCTATAGAGCTCAATTTTTATGGAATGATCTACCTATCCATGTGAGAGACGCAGACTCGGTCTTGACCTTTAAGTCTTACTGAAGACTCATCTCTTCAGTAGGTCCTATGATTGAGTGTAGTCTGGCCCAGGGGCGTGAGGGTGAACGGGAAGGCACCGGAGCGACGAACTATCCTTGCGGTCTCTGCCTGGCCGGTTCCCCTCTCTCCACCAGGATTCTCTGCCTCTAACCCTATTGCGGGGGCTGAGTCACTGGCGCTCTTCCATGCCGTCCCTAGGAGGGGTACATCACTTGAGTGGGTTGAGTCACTGACATGATTTTCCTGTCTGGGTTAGCGACCCCCTTGGGTTCGTACCGTGGGGGAGATCTTCGTGGGCTATACTCAGCCTTGTAGGGTAGTAAGTTGGTGATCTATTGATATCCCTCTAGTGGTGTGGAGGCTGTGCTTTGACAAAGTAGGGGTTATATACTGCCTGGTTGGCCCTGTCCAGGGTTATAGTCGGACGAGGCCAGTGTCTCCAGACCCCTCTTGTCTCAGCCTCCAGTATTTATACTGCAATAGTTTGGGTTGGGGGGCTAGGCTCAGTCTGTTATATCTGAAGTATTTCTCCTGTCTTATCCGGTGTCCTGTGTGCATTTAAGTATGCTCCCTCTAATGTGCTGTACCTCGCTCTCCCTCCTCCCCTCTCGGCGAAACCTGAGCCCTGGGACCTTGCCTCAGGACTACCTGGCCTGACGACTCCTTCCCAGTCCACCTGGCCGTGCTGCTGCTCCAGTTTCAACTGTTTTGCCTGCGGCTAGGGAACCCTGACCTGTTCACCGGCCGTGCTACCTTGTCCCGGAACTGCTGTTTTCGACTCTCGCACCTGCTGTCTCGAACTCTGAAAAGTCGGCTATGAAAAGCAAACTGACATTTACTCCTCTACAACCACTGTGATCATTATGATGATTATTGTTATTAGACCCTGCTGGTCATCTATGAACATCTTGGCCATGTACTGTTACATTCTCCACCCGGCACAACCAGAAGAGGACTGGCCACCCCTCAGAGCCTGGTTCTTCTCAAGGTTTCTTCCTAGGTTCCTGCCTTTCAAGAGAGTTTTTCCCGAGCCAACATGCTTTTGCATTGGTTGCCGTTTGTGGTTTTAGGCTGGGTTCTGTATAGGACTTTGTGACATCGGCTGATGTGAAAAGGGCTTCGTAAATAAATGTGATTTGATTTACCCTATCAAGGTGTGTATCAATATAAACGTTTTTATTATTTCTAGCTGCTATGAAAGATAAGGTTCTTATATTTCCTAAACCGTACTGCAAGTGATGCATGTCAATGTTCAGAACGAGCATCGGGGATCTGAAAACTCTCCCTACAGAACACGCCTTTGAACAATGTGTGTAATGGAACTGAGGGTCGTGATCAAGGGCCACATCCAGTCTAGTCCTGTCCAACAAAAACAGCCTAAAAAACATTGTTGATAAACCTGCATCCAATCCTAAACCTTGATTGTCATTAATGAAATGCAATTGAATGTAAATAAGCCTACCTGTAATCGTGACATCGGTGTTGAAGTTTTTGGTCCTTTCTTTTAGTCTGGGCAAACCCGAATTCGTCAAACACCAAACCTTCAGTAGCGCGCCTTTTAATTGAGAATGTGCTGCTTCTTCTTCTACCCATTCTAAATTAGTTACTTTGTAACTGTTTCAAAGACTGTGCATGAAATGTTATACGGTTCGCTACTTTGTTTCTCTGGAACACTGTCAACGTTCAAACACCGCGCCCGTTATTTCGGTTTACGTCATTCACAACTGACAAATGAAAGTGGGGTGTATTCAAGATCCACAACTGCTTCAAACGTTCTGATGTGTGTGTGGCCTACTGAGCAATGTTTTCTCCGAATTAGGCCAATATCTCATAAACCATTGCATCTGTACTATCAAATAAATTGGGCCTTTGTATCTTGTAGCAAACAGTGGCGGTGCAATGACCCTTGTGTAAAAGTCGGAGTTCTTGAATGCCTCCTTATGGCCTTAGACAGTCCAAGGTGTTGTGAATCATAATCAAGGTTGGGAAAATTTCTAGCAGTATGAAAGCCAGACTTTTCTTATCGTTTAGGGAAGATGTGATGTGAGTTGGAATCACAAATCACCACCTTCCTGGCATGTGTGTAGTAATGCACTGCTTAAAGCAGTGGAATATATATATATATATATATATATTTTTTTTTAAAGGATATAGGTGCTAATTAAACCCTCCGATAACCATTTTGAGCAAGACTGCAGGCTCCAAAGTGAAGTTCTATCCCAACAACAACATGCATTGTGATATGTTTGGAGTTTGCTCAATTTCATTCAAAAGTATTGAGAGACATGCCTAATTATATGACACTGCAGTTGTTTGTGTCTGATTACAAGGCTTGACATTAAACAAAAATGACAGCTTGAAATTGACACATTGCAAAATGACAGCAGGAAATTGTTAATTTGAATTGAATGCGTATTTTATTGAAATGTGGAACATGAATTGCATCATTCAAGTCATGAGTGTGTCCCGAATTTAATGGGTTTATCGATCAAGTCATGAGTGTGTCCCGAATTTAATGGGTTTATTGATCCCCTCGCCATTCGATGGAAGTCAGTGTTTCGTCAGCCACACTTGACAACAGAGGGTCCTCTGAATGAGTTGGTAGGGGTGAGGGGGTGGTTTGTGATTCCCCATAAGTATAGTCCACAGAAACCTGCTCTCCTTGTTCCTGGCCACTTATTCCCATGAGTGTTGTAAAACAATGTTTTTGTTTGTTTGTGAGTGAGTTAAATCAATTGCTTTATCAGCTAACGCATGGGACTATTGTCTTGTACATATTTGACATATTAATGGGTTTTTAATATGGAAGATCTGTTTTAGCATTTGTAAACCAAGACTTGAAATAAATTATTGCTGCATTGCTGATGTAGTTCTCTGATTTGTGCTTCCTCACTGTGCTTTTATTACTTTAGCTCTGACTCTGGATCTCTCCTCATAATTGGGCGGCAGGTAGCCTACTGGTTAGAGTGTTGGACTAGTAACGGAAATGTTGCAAGATCGAATCCCCGAGCTGACAAGGTAAAAACCTGTCATTCTGCCCCTGAACAAGGCAGTTAACCCACTGTTCCTAGGCCGTCATTGAAAATAAGAATTTGTTCTTAACTGACTTGCCTGGTTAAATAAAATTTGACACAATAAGGCTACATTATATTCAAATTCCCCATGTCACACTTGCTGGGTTTGAACACAGTTCACTTGCCAACCATCCACAACCCCAAGAAGTCCCTCTCCATTTTGGGAGGCACGTTCTGTCTCTTTACTGTTATGAGACCCATGCATCTTTGACCCTGTAAACACACTTTAAAGATCTACAGTAAATGGGATGCAAGCCCATTTATCACACAAGTGTAGCGAATTCAGAGGGCTGTCCATCTGGGCAACTCGGATCGCAAACACATGTTGTGGCCCAATACCTAGCCATTTAGCTATAGCCTTACTACATCCCAATTGTCAAAAGTGTATTTCTCTCCATCTCCTCTCTTGATGCACTCATCTGGAAACCCAGGCTAGATTAATGGGAAATTCCACCACCTTTCAAACTCATTTTCATTATGTCCAGCACAATACAATATTTTTGTCCACATACTTTTGTACAAATACAAAATTATGTGGACACCTGTTAGTCAAACATCTCATCCCAAAAGCATGGGCATTAATGTGGAGTGAGTCCCCCCTTTGCTGCTACAACAGACACTTTCCACTAGATGTTGGAACATTGCTCCAGGGACTTGCTTCCATTCAACCACGAGTGTTAGTGAGGTCGAGCACTGCTGTTGGGCGATTAGACCTGGCTCGCAGTCGCCATTCCAATTCATCCCAAAGTTGTTCGATGGGGTTGAGGTCAGGGCTCTGTGCAGGCCAGTCAAGTTCTTCCTCACCGAACTCGACAAACCATTTCTGTATGGACCTTGCTTTGTGCATGGGGGCATTGTCATGCTGAAACAGGAAAGGGCCTTCCCCAAACTGTTGCCACAAAGTTAGAAACACAGAATCGTCTAGAATGTCATTGTATGCTGTAGCATTAAGATTTTCTTTCACTGGAACTTAGAGGCCCAGCCCGAACGATGAAAAACAACCCTAGACCATTATCCCTCTTCCACCAAACGTACGTTTTCCACTGCCCCAGAGTCCAATGGCGGCAAACTTAACAACACTCCAGCCAATGCTTGGCATTATGCATGGTAATCTTGGGCTTGTGTGTGGCGGCTATTGAAACCTATTTCATGAAGCTCCTGACGAACAGTTCTTGCGCTGACGTAGCTTCCACAAGCACTTTGGAACTTGATAGTGAGTGTTGCAACCGAATACAATTTTTACATGCTATGCGCTTCAGCACTCGGCGGTCCCGTTCTGTGAGCTTGTGTAGCCTACCACTTCACGGCTGAGCCGTATGTCTAGGTTGTTGCTCCTAGACGTTTCCATTTCACAATAACAGCATTTACAGTTGACCGGGGAAACTAGCAGAGCAAACTGACTTGTTGGAAAGGTGGCCATCCTATGACAGTGTCACATTGAAAGTCACTGAGCTCTTCAGTACGGGCCATTCTACTGCCAATGTGTGTCTACGGAGATTGCATGGATGTGTGCTCAATTTCATACACCTGTTAGCATCCGGTGTGGCTGAAATAACCGAATCCACTTGAAGGGGTGTCCACATACTTTTGGTCAAATCATGACATCAGTGATCTTCAAGTCAGAGCTCTAGATAGATGTTCAGGTTTCCGAATTGGAATCTCTAGTTGGATGACAGTTTAAAAGTGTTTTTTCTAGTTGGACCTAGTTTTTTTTTTTAGTTCCCATTTGTCTTGATCGCACTGAAGTCAGATCCAAGTTCTGAGTTCCGAGTTCCCAATTGTTTTGAATGTGGCATTCTTTTTTTATTTTAAAGGTGGACTATGCAGTAATCTCTCCGCCATACCCTGGTTGCTAAAATTCTAATTGTTCGCCTAATTTCAGTTTATGTGACAAAACAAGCATAGAGAATGTAGAGAATATTGTACCATCTAAACCACTGTGAATTTTCAATAAAAATAATATTGTATTTTCAGTTGCTTGAAGCTGGTGTACAAAACTGAATGTAAAAGACAAAAAAAACACATTTAAGAATGGGAAGCATAGAAATAGAGCATATAGAACAGATCTACCACTTATTAAACTTGCTTTCAAAGATAGACAGATTTATAACTGACATTTCTATGTGAATTTGGTTGGGTCGCCCAAAAATTAACATATTGCAGCTTTAATGTACTTTTTGTTGTCAAAGAGAAGCATTTTTTAGGACCTTTCTTTTTCATATTTTTAACCACAGATCATGGAAACGCACCATTTTGTACAGTCGTGGCCAAAAATGTTGAGAATGACACAAATATTAATTTCCACAAAGTTTGCTGCTTCAGTGTCTTTAGACATTTTTGTCAGATGTTACTATGGAATACTGAAGTATAATTATAAGCATTTCATAAGTGTCAAAAGCTTTTATTGACAATTACATAAAGTTGATGCAAAGAGTCAATATTGCAGTGTTGACCCTTCTTTTTCAAGACCTCTGCAATCCGCCCTGGCATGCTGTCAATTAACTTCTGGGCCACTGATGGCAGCCCATTCTTGCAAAATTGTGAGTGAGCCCACTCCCTTGGCTGAGAAGCAACCCCACACATGAATAGTCTCAGGATGCTTTACTGTTGGCGTAACAAAGGACTGATGGTAGCGCTCACTTTGTTTTCTCAGGACAAGCTTTTTTCCAGATGCCCCAAACAATCGTAAGGGGGATTCATCAGAGAAAATGACTTTACCCAAGTCCTCAGCAGTCCAATCCCTAACTGTAGAATATCAGTCTGTCCCTGATGTTTTTCCTGGAGAGAAGTGGCTTTTTTGCTGCCCTTCCTGACACCAGGCCATCCTCCAAAAGACTTCGCCTCACTGTACATTTAGATGCACTCACACCTGCATGCTGCCATTCCTGAGCAAGCTCTGTACTGGTGGTGCCCCGATCCCGCAGCTGAATCAACTTTAGGAGACGGCCCTGGCGCTTGCTGGACTTTCTTGGGCGCCCTGAAGCCTTCTTCACAACAATTGACCCGCTCTCCTTGAAGCACTTGATGATCCGATAAATGGTTGATTTAGGTGCAATCTTACTGGCAGCAATTTCCTTGCCTGTGAGGCCTTTTTGTAGAAAGCAATGATGACGGCACGTGTTTCCTTGCAGGTAACCATGCTTGACAGAGGAAGAACAATGATTCCAAGCACCACCCTCCTTTTGAAGCTTCCAGTCTGTTATTCGAACTCAATCAGCATGACAGAATGATCTCCAGCCTTGTCCTTGTCAACACTCACACCTGTGTTAACGAGACAATCACTGACATGATGTCAGCTGGTCCTTTTGTGGCAGGGCTGAAATGCAGTGGAAATGCTTTTTGGGGATTCAGTTCATTTGCATGGCAAAAAGGGACTTTGCAATTAATTGCAATTCATCTGATCACTCTTCATAACATTCTGGAGTATATGCAAATTGCCATCATACAAACTGAGGCAGCAGACTTTGTGAAAAGTCATATTTGTGTCATTCTCAAAACTTTTGGCCACGACTGTAGACACTGGGATGGTGCCAGAAATAATGAATATTTGTATTTATTTATTTCACCTTTATTTAACCAGGTAGGCTAGTTGAGAACAAGTTCTCATTTACAACTGCGACCTGGCCAAGAATAAAGCAAAGCAGTTCGACACATACAACAACACATGGAATAAACAAACATAAGGTCAATAATACAGTAGAAAAAGTATAGATAGAGTGTGTGCAAATGAGGTAAGATAAGGGAGGTAAGGCAATAAATAGGCCATGGTGACAAAGTAATTACAATATACCAATTAAACACTGGAGTGATTGATGTGCAGAAGATGAATGTGCAAGTGGAGATACTGGGATGAAAAGGACCAAGATAAATAAATAAATACAGTATGGGGAAAAGGTAGTTGGATGGGCTAAGGATGCTTTGAGGTTGAAAAGTGGCAGTATGCCCTTTAAGTGAATGATACCTACTACCAGGTATATGATTAAACTGTTATGTGCAGATGGGAAGAAGGAGAATACAGGGGAGGAAGCCCTTCCAGACCATCGAGGATCAGCCCAGGCCAATGAAGACGTTCCAGTGAGGGGGTTCGATTAATATCGCCCGGGCGCCCGTTGTCGGCGTGTTTTGCGAGGGTGAAAGTTAATTGCATTCGTTTTGGAACCGGGCTACCTCCCGGGTGTGAGACAGGTGCCCCATTCACAGTTCACAGAGAACAAAGTGACGTAGGAGTACGTGAAGTAATGAGTAGGATTATGTGTTTTCACATGCAAAAGTGATTGCTTTTTAGATTTATCTGCCTTCCCAAATGAAAACCAGTTAGAAAATTCTAACGTTTATTTTATGGAAAAGAGACGTAGAACAGTATTTTATGGAAAAGATTGTTTCTGGACGATGCACCATGCTGCCTTTTTGAAAACATGACCAGGCCGCTTCTCCCTACCCGCTGTCGCCGATGACGTAACGGCCCCTTGCCCGGTTCCCCGCGGTTCAGCATAATCGAATCCGCCCATTGCCATCGGCCAGGTCCCACCTCGGAAAATATTGGCACTCTGTAATTGGAAGGTAGTATGTCCGTTATCTTTTCCTGTTCTCAATCGTTTTCTGATTGGTGAGAGAAAAGACGTAGTGTCGTCCTCCTGTGCAATTGGTTTAGAAAAACTAGGTTAGTGGTGCAGCACTGGTCATGACGGAGGGAGAAAGTAGGTCACAGACAGAGTAACGTTACCGTTTTATATCACAGTTCACGTAACATTAGACAGAGGGGTCCATTAGATGGAGATGTCCTAGCTAGTTCGTCTCATGTAAGTAGATACATAATATTTTCAGCATGTGTCGTGATGACTAATGGCTAGTTGCATAGCTAGCAATATATCGCGGTTCTAGTTGGCTAACGTCAGCTAACTAACGTTACCTTAGATAACAAGATTAATTTAGGGCTAGCCAAGTTAGGACAATGTAAACTTAACGTTTCGCTGTGGCTAGAAGTGTCTTAGATGAAAGTGTATTTTAGCTGTGGACTAAAATATCCAAGCCTAGTAATGTTAACGTTAGTTAGGGTCTGTAGCTTTTTTTTTTTGCTGGACAGGGGTATCATCCAACGTTAGTTGGATACGTCATTAGTTGGAGCTAACTGGGCTCGTTAATAATAGTGTGGAACTGCAGCCCGTAATTCGTGGCGTTCCTGCATGTGAGCGCTCCCCCATGTGGGCGTTCCTGCAATTCGGGGCAATCCTGCATGTGGGCATTGGAGGCAACCATAGCTGTATGGATCTGTGCAAAACTGCAACAGTAAGTGTATTTTTTAAATATATTTGAAGGATTATTTCTTGTTGATGAAAGATGAGGGCAATATGTTTAGAAAGTCATATCTCAAGCAATCATTATTGATATTTCTAGACGTTAAAACAGCGTCGACAGCGTCGGGATTGTAGTTCACATGAGCCAATCGTGGGCAAAGCCAATGGCTGAAAACGGTAATGAGAAGGCAGAATGCCCCCAAGAGTTTGAGTGAGCTAGTGGAAACCCAGCTTGGCTGTCTGAAAGTGACACACGAGGTGGTCCAGTAACTAATAATAAAAGTAAAGTGGCAATATTCCAAGGGATGTATTCATGACATTCCCACATGCAAATAGAACCTGATTGCATTCCATGACATCTATAACGACTTTATATCTGTATCATTCATACTAACCAAATGCTCAAGGAATGGGGTTAGCTACCTGCTAAGAGAGCATTATTTGCAACTTTAAAAAAAACAAAATTTGAAGCTTTAGGCCTACATTTTTTTTTTTTTTCTAATTTTTGTAGTAGCTACTATCTTGTCTCATTGCTACAACTCCCGTACGGGCTCGGGAGAGACGAAGGCTGAATGTCATGCGTCCTCCGATACACAACCCAACCAGCCGTATTGCTTCTTAACACAGCGCGCATCCAACCCGGAAGCCAGCCGCACCAATGTGTCGGAGGCTACACCGTGCCCCTGGCAACCTTGGCTAGCGCGCACTGCGCCCGGCCCGCCACAGGAGTCGCTGGTGCGCGATGAGACAAGGAGATCCCTACCGACCAATCCCTCCCTAACCCGGAGGACGCTAGGCCAATTGTGCGTTGCCCCACGGACCTCCCGGTCGCGGCCGATTACGACAGAGCCTGGGCGCGAACCCAGGGACTCTGATGGCACAGCTGGCGCTGCAGTATAGCGCCCTTAATCACTGTGCCACCCGGGAGGCAGGCCTACATTTTCTAATGACACAAATCAGCGGTGTAAAATACTTCAGTAGCACTTTAAAGTATTTTTAATTAAATAGTTTTTTGGGGTATCTGTACTTTTACTATTTTATATTTTTTGCAACTTTTCCTCCACTAGATTACTAAAGAAAATAGTATAGTTTAATTCAACCAAAAAGTGCATTTTCAATGCTTAACAGTAGGGATGCACAATATATCGGTGAACATATCGGAATCTGACGATTATTAGCTAAAAATGGCAACCTCGGTATCGGCTGATGTCTAGTTTAACAACCGATGTCAAAGCTGACGTGCATACCTAAACTCAGCAAAATGCATTTATTTTCAGCAAACTTAATTAACATGTGTAAGTATTTGTATGCACATACCAAGATTCGACAACTGAGACATAAACTGAACAAGTTCCGCAGACATGTGACTAACATAAATTGAATAATGTATTCCAGAACAAAGGGAGGGTCAAAAGTAACAGTCAGTATCTGGTGTGGCCACCAGCTGCATTAAGTACTTCAGTGCATCTCCTCCTCATGGACTGCACCAGAGTTGCCCTTTCTTGCTGTGAGATGTTACCCCACTCTTCCACCAAGGCACCTGCAAGTTCCCGGACATTACTGGGGGGAATGGGTCTGGCCCTCACCCACCGATCCAACAGGTCCCAGACGTGCTCAATGCGATTGAGATCCTGGCTCTTCGCTGGCCATGGCAGAACACTGACATTCCTGTCTTGCAGGAAATCACGCACAGAACGAGCAGTGTGGCTGATGGCATTGTCATGCTGGAGAGTCATGTCAGGATGAGCCTGCAGTAAGGGTACCACATGAGGGAGGATGTTGTCTTCCCTGTAACGCACAGCGTTGAGATTGCCAGCAGTGACAACAAGCTCAGTCCGATGATGCTGTGATACACCACTCCAGACCCTCCACCTCCAAATCGATCCCGCTCCAGAGTACAGGCATCGGTGTAACGCTCATTCCCTTTGACAATAAATGCAAAACCGACCGTCACCTCTGGTGAGACAAAACCGCGACTCGTCAGTGCAGAGTACTTTTTGCCAGTCCTGTCTGGTCTAGCGACAGTGGGTTTGCCCATAGGTGATGTTGTTGCCGGTGATGTCTGGTGAGGACCTGCCTTACAACAGGCCTACAAGCCCTCAGTCCAGCCTCTCTCAAATCAAAGTTTATTTGTCACGCGTGCCAAATACAACAGGTAGACAGTTACAGTGAAATGCTTACTTACAGGCTCTAACCAATAGTGCAAAAAAGGTGTTAGGTGAACAATAGGTAAGGAAAGAAGTAAAAAAACAGGCTATATACAGTAGCGAGGCTACATGCAGACACCGGTTAGTCAGGCTGATTGAGGTAGATTGTACATGTAGATATGGTTGAAGTGACTAGATATATATGATGAACATATATACGCAGCAGCGTAAAAAGCGGGGTGGGGGGGGACACATAATGTAAATAGTCCGGGTAGCTATTTGATTACCTGTTCAGGAGTCTAATGGCTTGGGGGAAAAAATGTTGAGAAGCCTTTTTGTCCTAGACTTGGCACTCCGAAACCGCTTGCCATGCGGTAGTAGAGAGAACAGTCTATGACTGGAGTGGCTGGGGTCTTTGGCAATTTTTAGGGCCTTTCCTCTGACACTGCCGGGTGTAGAGGTCCTGGATGGCAGGCAGCTTAGCGCCAGTGATGTACTGGGCCGTACCCACTACCCGCAGTAGTGCCTTGCAATGCTCTCAATGTTACAGCTGTAGAACCTTTTGAGGATCTCAGGACCCATGCAAATCTTTTTAGTTTCCTGAGGGGGAACAGGCTTTTTCATGCTCTCTTCATGACTGTCTTGGTGTGTTTGGACCATTCTAGTTTGTTGTTGATGTGGACACCAAGGAACTTGAAGCTCTCAACCTGCTCCACTACAGCCCCGTCGATGAGAATTGGGGCGTACTTGGTCCTCCTTTTCCTGTAGTCCATAATCATCTCCATAGTCTTGGTTACATTGAGGGATAGGTTTTTATTCTGGCACCACCCAGCCAGGTCTCTGACCTCCTTCCTATAGGCTGTCTCGTCATTGTCGGTGATCAGGCTGTTGTGTCGTCTGCAAACTTATTGATGGTGTTGGAGTCGTGCCTGGCCATGCAGTCGTGGGTGAACAGGGAGTACAGGAGGGGACTGTGCACGCACCCTGTGGCGCTCCAGTGTTGAGGATCAGCGTGGCAGATGTGTTGCTACCTACCCTCACCACCTGGGGGCGGCCCGTCAGGAAGTCCAGGATCCAGTTGCAGAGGGAGGTGTTTAGTCCCAGGATCCTTAGCTTAGTGATGAGCTTTGAGGGTACTATAGTGTTGAACGCTGAGCTGTAGTCAATGAATAGCATTCTCACGTAAGTGTTCCTTTTGTCCAGGTGGGAAAGGGCAGTGGGGAGTGCAATAGAGATTGCATCATCTGTGGATCTGTTTGGGTGGTATGCAAATTGGAGTGGGTCTAGGGTTTCTGGGATAATGGTGTTGATGTGAGTCATTACCAACCTTTTCAAAGCACTTCATGGCTACGGACTTTAAATAAAAAACATCTGGTAGGCTCGTGTCACTGGGCAGCTCGCGGCTGTGCTTCCCTTTGTAGTCTGTAATAGTTTGCATGCCCTGCCACATAAGACGAGCGTCGGAGCCGGTGTAGTATGATTCAATCTTAGCCCTGTATTGACGCTTTGCCTGTTTGATGGTTCGTCGCAGGGCATAGCAGGATTTCCAGGTTATAGTCCCGAAAGCGGCAGCTCTACCCTTTTGCTCAGTGCGAATGTTGCCTGTAATCCATGGCTTGTGGTATGTACGTATAGTCACTGTGGGGATGATGTCCTCGATGCACTTATTGATAAAGCCAATGACTGATGTGATGTACTCCTCAATGCCATCGGAGGATTCCCGGAACATGTTCCAGTCTGTGATAGCAAAACAGTCCTGTAATTTAGCATCTGCTTCATCTGACCACTTTTTTTATAGACCAAGTCACTGGTGCTTCCTGCTTTAATTTTTTCTTGTAATCAGGATAGAGTTGTGGTCGGATTTACCAAATGGAGGGCGAGGGAGAGCTTTGTACGCGTCTCTGTGTGTGGAGTACAGGTGATCTCAAAAAAATGTCCCTCTGGTTACACATTTTAAAATGTTGATAGAAATTTGGTAGAACTGATTTAACTTTCCCTGCATTATAGTCTCCGGCAACTAGGAGTGCCGCCTCTGGGTGAGTGGTTTCCTGTTTGCTTATTTCCTTATACAGCTGACTGAGTGCCGTCTTAGTGCCAGCACCTGTCTGTGGTGGTAAATAAACAGGCACAAAACGTATAGCTGAGAACTCTCTAGGCAGGTAGTGTGGCCTGCAATTTATCACAATATACTCTACTTCAGGCGAGCATAATCTAGAGACTTCCTTAGATATCGTGCACCAGCTCTTGTATACGAATATGCACAGACAAATATCCATGTCGTCATTCAGCCACGATTCCGTGAAACATAGGATATTACGGTTTTTGATGTCCCGTTGGTAGGATATTCGTGATCATACCTCGTCTAATTTAATGTCCAATGATTGCATGTTGGCGAGTAGTATTGACGGTAACGGCAGCTTTCCCAGTCGCCTTCTCCGGGTCCTGACCAGGCATCCGTCTCTTTGTCCTCTGTACCTGGGTCGCTTCGTCTTGCAAATAACGGGGATCGGCCCTGTGGGGTGTTTGGAGAATGTCTTGTGCGTCGTCCTTGTTGAAGATTTTATCTTCATCTATTCCGAGGTGAGTGATCGCTGTCCTGATATACAGAAGCTCTTTTTTTCCGTAAGATACGGTTGCAAAAACATTATGTACAAAATAAGTTACAAATAACGCGAAAAAAACCTGCATAGTAGCACAATTGGTTGGGCGCCTGTAAAACTGCTGCCATTTCTAACGGCGCCTATTGCGGACAGTCTGAGCACTGATGGGGGGACTGTGTGTTTCTGGTGTAACTCGGGCTTAAAAGCAGCTAAAATTGTAAATATCGGTTATTGATATTGGGGGTTTTTTTGGCAAGGAAAATATCGGCTATCGGTATCGGCCAAAAATGTCATGTCTGTGCATCACTAGTTGACAGTGCATGTCAGAGTTAAAACCAAGCCATGAGGTCAAAGGAATTGTCCGTTGAGCTCCAAGACAGGATTGTGTCGATGCACATGTCTGGGGAAGGGTACCAAAACATTTCTGCAGCATTGAAGGTCCCCAAGAACACAATATCCTTCATCATTCTTAAATGGAAGACGTTTGGAACAATCAAGACTCTTCCTAGAGCTGGCCACCCAGCCAAACTGAGCAATCGAGGGAGAAGGGCCTTGGTCATAGAGGTGACAAAGAACCCAATGTTTATTCTGAAAGAGTTCCTCTGTGGAGATGGGAGAACCTTCCTGAAGGACATCCATCTCTGCAGCATTCCCCAAATCAGGCCTTTATGGTTGAGTTGCCAGACGGAAGCCACTCCTCAGTAAAGGGAACATGACAGCCACTTGGAGTTTGCCAATAGGCACCTAAAGGACTTTTTCAGCGGCAGGGACTGGGAGACTAGTCAGGATTGAGGGGAAAAATAAACGGAGCAAAGTACAGAGAGATCCTTGAATTTTTTTTTTTTTTTTTTAAACAACTCAGGGCCTCAGACTGGGGTGAAGTTTCATCTTCCAACAGGACAACGACCCTGAGCACACAGCCAAGACAACGCAGGAGTGGCTGTGGGACAAGTCTCTGAATGTCATTGAGTGGCCCAGCAAGAGCCCGGGCTTGAACCCGATCGATCATCTCTGGAGAGACCTGAAAATAGCTGTGCAGTGACACGCCCCATGCAACCTGACATAGCTTGAGAGGAATGGGAGAAACTCCCCAAATACAGTTGTGCCAAGCTTGTAGTGTCAAACCCAAGAAGACTCAAGGCTATAATCACTGCCAATGGTGCTTCAACAAAGTAATGAGTAAAGGGTTTGAATACTTATGTTTTGCTTTCTTGGCCAGGTCGCAGTTGTAAATGAGGACTTGTTCTCAACTAGCTTACCTGGTTGAATAAAGGTGAAAAAATAAATAAATGTGGACTATGACTGCTAGCTAGTGTACTGTACCTAACCAAACAATGCTGCTTTGTGACAACTTTGGCTGGCAGGTTTTTGACTCCGTAAAGCCTGTTCATTGCCAGTGAGTTGTACTTTGGCAGGGTCCAACATTGTGTCCGAATACCGGTGCTTTATTTGGTAACATGTTACACTCACATGTAATGCTCCAAACTGCCTTTTTGCATTTTGAATATGCTCACAAGTTCCTTGACGTGTTCTTGGCATGATGGATCATTTCTGAGACTTCTGTCATGACTGTTGGTTGTAAATCCATGGGCCATGGAATAAGCTTTCTATGGAATGGAACTACACTATGTCCTCAGCTGTGCCTGGGAGCCATTCTGTGATTATATCCTCAGAGACCATGCTTTAATCAAACTAGGCTATCCATTGCCAATGCTGTAAGTAGGCAGCTGTATGCAATAAAGGAGAGAAATTGAGCCGGTGAGGCTGACCCAGTTTTCTGCTTCGCGTTGTTTTGATCATGACACAGTGGTTTTCCCAGTGCTTTGTCCCACTCCCTCAGAAAACACTAACAAGAAGTGCTTTTCTTTTTCAGGCCAGGAAGAAAAGAAGCCTTTTAAACTACTGTCGAGAGTGACCTCGAAAGGCCTAAAATAGCCATGAATTAATGGTTGGCTCAATGGAATAAGATAAATGGAATAGTATTTTGCATGTATAATCCATTCAATCAAGACTCTAACCCTCCTGATTAATAATAACCTATAGTATATTATGTGGCCATTATTTAATGTTCAGTTCAAGACGACTTTAATGTGAAATTGCTTTTATGCTGACATCCTTCAGTCTTTTCCACAAGCACATGGAGTAGCCAGCCAGGATCCCCCTGGCCAAGGGGGTCTGGGGTGGCTTGCACCTCCCAGGTTAAGAATTGTTTTGCTGAACAAACTCTTTTGGTGGCCTCTGGTATATTCAAATGCCTTGATTACAACCAAAATACACAGCAAAATTATTTTACATTTTAGTAGACGCTCTTATCCAGTGCAACTTACATGCATTTTCATAATTTTTTCCCCGTAATGGTCCCCTTTGAGAATTGAACCCAGAACCCTGGCATTGCAAGCACCATGCTCTACCAACTGAGCCACACTATTCAAATATTGAATACTTTGAGTTTACCTCCCAGATTGGATTTATTTTTGTGTGCTATTGTGTTTACATCCTAAATTACTGAAAATGTATGAATTAAGTGTATTGTTATTTTGGGGGATATTGTCTAGGCCTATTGCATCAGGACTATTTTCTAAGTAGCAGAACATTTAACCCGTCTTCTCTTGAGATCCAAGTATTTTACTGCAAGATATGAATTGCCACAATTATGTGTGTTCTTCAAATTATATATTTGATTTAATCAGAAAATATAAAATAATTGTAAAGGTAATTTTTAATCAAACAAATTGTGTGATTGGTACTTTTTTCAAATGACAAAATGGGTCTGTAAAATAAACAGAACAGATGCTCAATTAATTTCTGGATCCATACCTGTTAAGAGAAGAGGGCGAACAACATCAGTTAAATTAGTGAAAGAATTTCAACAATTGTTTGCAACTCTTTGTGAATTGCAGTATGTCATTAATACATTTTAAAAAACACTTAAACAACTCACTCAGATGTCTTCTTAAAGAATCTTGTAAGAGTCTGCAGACTTTGTCAGACATCAAGCTTCCTTTTTAAGAGGCATTTTCTCAGGTCATACAGGTATGATTGAAGAATGAAGCAGGTGTTAATCATGAACTTTGCTACACAGAAAGCAGCAGTTGACTACTCCATTGTATTTGAAAATACCGTGTAAGTATAATTAGCTTTTAAAACAATGAATTCTGTTTTCTTTTATATTTTGGACCAGAGTGAGGCTCACTCCTCTTGCCTACCTATTGTTCCTGCAGTGAGGAAGATTCTTTGGTTTTCATAATTTATCTGCAGATATTCACCAAAAAGCCTACCAGTATGCAAATTAGGGAGCCAAATGAACTGCTCTTACTGATGCGATTTGGATCTGGCAAGTCCTAATGGACTTCATATCGAAAAAATACAAACGAGATCTTTAGTTTACTTGTTCTTTAGGCAGTACCATGGACATAACTATGATTTTATGAATGATAACGATATGAGATCGACTTAATTCAGTCAGTTCGACACCATTTATAAACTAGTCAAGCTTGCTTTTCATCAATAAAAAAGAGTAAGCCTATGCGCTAGCACTTTGGCTGCATATGAATCGTGAAAGAAAATAAATGATTGTGCCAGAAAACAATAGGCTAAGTGGATTTCGACTCATCGTTACCACATTAAATGGGACGTGCAAATTGACCCACATAGATGTTAAAGGAGCATCATGCTTTCTCCTTCTGTGTAAAGAAATTTGACTGCAACCGTAGTGTACACAACACACATTGCTGAACACAAGGGCCGCTATTTTCGAACCCCACTGAGTCGCTGTAATCTGAATCTTAGCAATGCTAACAAATACATGGAAAATCCCATTTAGAATGATAAATGCTAACGAGTACATTGCATATAGTCTCTGACCTAAACAATTTTCAGGACAGACATCCCAGCTCATAAAGTTATAGAATTAACAAAAAATTGTACTCAGTTTGCTGCACTCACAAAACCAATATTAGACGGCAAGGCTATTGATATAAGAGGGGATTCTCTGCGATTACAAAACAATGCTTGATTTTGAAAGAAGCTAACCACTTAGCTAGATAGCTAACTAGCTACTAAATTAGCAAACCAAATGCACAACTGTATAACTTTTAGCACATTCCATACTGTAACTAGGTCACCTGGCACTTGCTGCAGTACAGTTAGTGACTCACAAGACTCTGTTCTCTCGTCATTGTCTGCCTGTAAATAAACACCACGTGGCTGGTGACTACTGGTAAGCTTGAAATGACCGGTGAAATGAAGAACATGATCTTTATCTTCTAACGTATTGCACAAGTTGACTGCAGGTATTTATCCAAGCCTAATTCTTATAGTTCATTCTAGTGGGAGAGGGCTGGGCTGACTTTTCTTCTGACTTGCTAATTGTAAAAAAATAAAAAAAAATAAAAAAATTAACCAATTTCTCTCTAACTTGGAAAAAGTACCCGGCTGAAAATAAGTGTGTAACCGGCAGTATAGCTGGCGCTAGTGAAAAACACTGATCCTTGACCTTCCAACATAGCCTATTGCTTGAGTTTCTGTGATGTGTAAACTAGGTCTAGAATGTTAGGATTTGTGCCATAGTCGGAACACATCTGACAGTCCTCTTCTCTGCACAGGTAGCGCACCTATCCCAGTGTCCCAGAGGAGGAATAGAAGCCAGGCCAACCAACCAGGAGGTGTTTCTCTCTCTTCATCTCAAACCAAGGTATGGTATCACTCACTATGGGGTGTCTACCAACTCTGCCCAGAGTGGGTGAAAATGCACTTTGGTGATGAAATTTCACTTCCTTGTGTTTATAAATACAATTTTCAAATCAAATTTGATTGGTCACATACACATGGTTAGCAGATGTTAATGCGAGTGTAGCAAAATGCTTCTAGTTCCGACATTGCAGTAATATCTAACAAATTCACAACGACTACCATATACACACAAATGTAAAACGTTGAATATGTACATATGATATATGGATGAGCGATGGTCGTACGGCATAGGCAAGATGCAGTAGATGTTATAGAAAACAGTATATACAGTCGTGGCCAAAAGTTGAGAATGACACATTAATTTCCACTAAGTTTGTTGCTTCAGTGTCTAGACATTTTTGTCAGATGTTACTATGGAATACTGAAGTATAATTACAAGCATTTCATAAGTGTCAAAAGCTTTTGACAATTACATGAAGTTGATGAAGAGTCATTATTTGCAGTGTTGACCCTTCTTTTTCAAGACCTCTGCAATCCTCCCTGGCATGCTGTCAATTAACTTCTGGCCCACATCCTGACAGGTGGCAGCCCATTCTTGCGTAATCAATGTTTGGAGTTTGTCAGAATTTGTGGGTTTTTGTTTGTCCACCCGCCTCTTGAGGATTGACCACAAGTTCTCAATGGGATTAAGGTCTGGGGAGTTTCCTGGCCATGGACCCAAAATATCAATGTTTTGTTCTCTGAGCCACTTAGTTATCACTTTTGTCTTATGGCAAGGTGTTCCATCATGCTGGAAAAGGCATTGTGAAGTTGCTCTCGGAGGATGTGTTGGTACCATTCTTTATTCATGGCTGTGTTCTTAGGCAAAATTGTGAGTGAGCCCACTCCCTTGGCTGAGAAGCAACCCCACACATGAATGGTCTCAGGATGCTTTACTGTTGGCATGACACAGGACTGATGGTAGCGCTCACCTTGTCTTCTCCGGACAAGCCTTTTTCCGGATGCTCCAAACAATCAGAAAGGGGATTCATCAGAGAAAATGACTTTACCCCAGTCCACAGCAGTCCAATCCCTGTACCTTTTGCGGAATATCAGTCTGTCCCTGATGTTTTTCCTGGAGAGAAGTGGCTTATTTTACTGCCCTTCTTGACACCAGGCCATCCTCCAAAAGTCTTCGCCTCACTGTGCGTGCAGATGCACTCACACCTGCCTGCTGCCATTCCTGAGCAAGCTCTGTACTGGTTGTGCGCTGATCCTGCAGCTGAATCAACTTTAGGAGATGGTCCTGGCGCTTGCTGGACGTTCTTGGGCGCCCTGAAGCCTTCTTCACAACAATTGAACCGCTCTCCTTGACGTTCTTGATGATCCGATAAATGGTTTATTTAGGCGCAATCTTACTGGCAGCAATATCCTTGCCTGTGAAGCCCCTTTTGTGCAAAGCAATGATGACAGCATATGTTTCCTTGCAGGTAACCATGGTTGACAGAGGAAGAACAATGATTCCAAGCACCACCCTCCTTTTAAAGCTTCCAGTCTGTTGTTCGAACTCAATCAGCATGATCAGATTGATCTCCAGCCTTGTCCACGTCAACACTCACACCTGTGTTAACGAGAGATTCACTGACATGATATCAGCTGGTCCGTTTGTTGCATGGCTGAAATGCAGTGGAAATGTTTTTTGGGGGGATTCAGTTCATTTGCATGGCAAAGAGGGACTTTGCAATTAATTGCAATTCATCTGATCACTCTTCATAACATTCTGGAGTATATGCAAATTGCCATCATACAAACTGATGCAGCAGACTTTGAAAATTAACATTTGTGTCATTCTCAATTTTTGGCCACGACTGTACATTAGATGAGTTATGTAGACATTATTAAAGTGGCTATTTAATAAAGATACCTTTATTAAAGTGCCCAGAGATTTGAGTCTGTATGTTGGCAGCAGCCACTCTGTGATTACTGTTTTATCAGTCTGATGGCCTTGAGGTAGAAGCTGTTTTTCAGTCTCTGGGTCCCAGCTTTGATGCACCTTTACTGACCTCTCCTTTTGGATGATAGCGGGATGAACAGGGAGTGGCTCGGGTGGTTGTTTTCCTTGATGATCTTTTTGGCCTTCCTGTGACATCGGGAGCTGTAGGTGTCCTGGAGGACCAAGACAAATATGATTATTCATGTTCTGAATCATTCAGTGCTGTCTCTCTAACATTTCATTAACAGTACATTTATATCCAGATTTTTGTAACCTAATACGTCTGATAATAAGCATCGAGGCCCGTTGACAGAGCGGTGCAGCTTCTCACCGCAACCTTTTAGGGTTTGTTGTGGTGGTCGTCTTCAAAGTTTCCGAGGTTCGCAAAATTCGCATGACACAAGCTGAATTAAATGTAAAGTGCTCCTTTGACATTTCAGAGAGAGGCTTGTTTTTGTGAGAAATTTTGAAAAATACAATTTTGCATTAATATGAAAAGTAGGAGTCTAACAATTTCATTAAAAATAAAACTGAAATATCACATTTACATCAGTATTCAGACCCTTTACTTAGTACTTTTGTTGAAGCACCTTTGGGAGCAATTACAGCCTCGAGTCTTCTTGGGTATGACTCTACATGCTTGACACACCTGTATTTAGGGAGTTTCTCCAATTCTTCTCTGCAGATACTTTCAAGCTCTCAGGTTGACTGGGGAGCGTTGCTGCACCAGCTATTTTCAGGTCTCTCCAGAGATGTTTGATCGGGTTCAAGTCCGGGCTTTGGCTGGGCCACTCAAGGACATTCTGAGACATCTATGTTCATTTTTGCCTCGATCCTGACTAGTCTCTGCTGCTGAAAAACATCTCTGCTTCACCATGGGGATGGTGCCAGGTTTCCTCCAGACGTGACACTTTGCATTCAGGCCAAAGAGTTCAACCTTCATCAGACCAGAGAATCTTGTTTTCCCTGGTCTGAGAGTCATTAGGTGCCTTTTGGCAAACTCCAAGTGGGCTACCCTGGGCATTTTACTGAGGATTGGCTTCTGTCTGGCCACTGCACCAATAAGGCCTTTATGGTAGAGTGCTTTAGAGATGGTTGTCCTTCTGGAAGCTTCTCCCATCTCCACAGAGGAATGCTAGAGCTCTGTCAGAGTGACCATCGGCTTCTTGGTCACCTCCCTGACCACGGCCCTTCTTCCCCGATTGCTCAGTTTGGCGGCCAGCTCTAGGAAGGGTCTTGGTGGTTCCAAACTTCTTCCATTTAAGCATGATGGCCACTGTGTTCTTGGGGACCTTCAATGCATTGGACATAGTTTTTACACACACACACACACACACACACACACACACACAGAAGTCAGTTCAGACCGATCCAGCTCATGAGCTCCGTCAGTAGCAGATTTTTAATTTAGAATGGAAAATGAATGTGCTTACTGGGGCTGACCCTATTTAGTTGATTGTTTGGTTGATAGGTGGTTGGTCGAGTAGCAAAAAAAAAGTACAATACACCTGTCTTATTCGCGCTGAGTGGACTGATCCATTGTGGAGGCTGTGGGGATGTCAATCAGTTTAAGACATGCTACTGAAATTGTATATGATTATATTGTGTAAGAACAATGGTGCAACTAGAAAAGAACAGACGACTCAGCCCTAGTGTTTATGCAGCAAATGTTTATGCAACAAAAAATTTTTTGCATCGTTTTGCATCAATTCGTTCTCTAATCAAACCAAATTGCTGAGTTGTTTCAAACTAAAACGTATTGGAGCCCATGTATCCAGATGCGTGCGCATTGAATTTGCTTGCAAGGGAAAGATGCACATCCCTAATGAAAAGTGTACACTAAAATATGAAAATACTACATCTCAATTGAAAGCTATCTTAACTCTATTGTTTATTGTTTAATGTCCTGGGGATTCGAAAAGAAAGTAGACGAGTCCAAATGGAAATGAGCCTGTTCATTCTCTCACAGCATCCAGCGTAGCTAACACAATGCTCTGCATTTTTCCTTATGTTTTACCACTCTTTTCCTCTGGACTCCATTGATTTAGTCACCCTAATTTTGGCCATCCTACAAGGGTAAAAATTCCAGTTACTTTTGAAAGGATTATGATATACATGAAGTTTGGACCATTGGTTTTCTTTGATGATTAGCTATCTACACATTTAACACTATTTTACCAATTGGTCAAAAGATGTGTTTTTGATTGGACACCCTACTCAATATAAGAGAGGCTTGGAACTCACTGCCCAACAAGACTCATTCTTACTTAGATAACCTGACTGACAGGGATGAGAAGATTGCACACTGTCCTTAAGATACATTTGAACTTGACATGAGGCAGCCTAGTATGAATGTAGGTAGGCTAATAGATGGGTTGGTTGTTTTAGCAGCTGTGGCAAAACAGACAGGGTTGGCTTAGATTTCTTACAACATGTAAACTATATTTAATATCCAGTGTTGAATGAAAACATAAATACGTTTATACATAATGAGCATTTGTTGTCTCTCAAATATGTCATTAGTAGTTTGTTAGCTAGCTAGTGAATTTTTGCCATATTCGCATTGACATGAAATCAGTCAAAACGCCTCAAAACAAGACATGGTATCAAGAACAAGATGAAATTAGCTGAATCGAGTCACTTGCAATACCCCACATAGAGGTTTCTTGTCATTGTCGGTAGCTACCTGGCGATCCAGAATCACAACTCATAGACTTCTGCCCCATTGATGCGTGCGCATAATGTTTGTGACGTTGTCAGCAAAAACATCTATAACCCTGGCCTGTGGCTGGGCTTCTGTCTGCTCTTTACTGACTCAGCACTTTTATGGTAGAATTGCGTAAGTGCCACTGATATATTGAAAAAATGCCAGTTGGGCAAGGTATAACATGCATTTGACGCAGTATGACCCATTTTTAAGGCCCCTGTTTGATAATGAGGCGACACTGCATTTTTTTGATGCAGTGAGAATTGTCCTTCCTGTCCATTCCTATTCCTGCAAGATCAATTAGTAATCCAGACATGTCCTAAATGGCATGTTTTCCTGAGGTATCCTGGCAACCAGTCTCTAGTCTGTAGCAGATCTGACAATCATGTGGGTGGGGCAAGTGCACACTATGAAATTCCCACTCTGTCTTTATTCTCAGAAAGAGAGCAAACTTGACTTAATTGTGTTTTTGTGAAGAAATTAAATGTCCAAAGATTCAGTGTTCTGATTTTGAATGAACGTAATACATTTTCCCCTCCAGAGCAGAGCAATTGCAAATGGATGGAAGAAAATTCCAGAAGCTGTAATGAACATTTGTGGTGAGCGAGACTCATTTTGTGCCTTGCTTTCTCAGGAATTTTTCCTGAATACATTTGAATGATCCTTTCTCCAAATAGGTCAAAGTACAAAGTAAACTGTATAGCTTGAGATTTACTGTCTAGCTCTAATTCATGTTTCTGTTTCAGATTATCTAATGGCAGACCAAAGAATGGACATTACCTCTACGATGAATGAGTTCATGTCCCCCAGCTCCACCGAGCTGATCAGCAGCTCCATCAACACCCAAGGCATGGACTACACCCGCAAGAGGAAGGGCAGCACCTCCGACTACCAGTAAGCACCTACTGTAACCATCGTCAAATCATTGTGGCCTTGCACTCAGTCACCTTAGTCTCCCCCCATCCTCCCACCAGTCGGTGCTGA
Organism: Oncorhynchus mykiss; assembly: GCF_057628025.1. NCBI lineage: Eukaryota > Metazoa > Chordata > Actinopteri > Salmoniformes > Salmonidae > Oncorhynchus > Oncorhynchus mykiss. The sequence continues at coordinate 86,862,630 of NC_143023.1, read as the reverse complement.
AGATGATGGGTTCACTGAGTTTTACAGTTAAGATGTAGTAATTAACGCTCCGACTTTGCTAGCCATAGTTATGGGGAAATTTGCACATCCTGCAATACCCTTTAAAAAAAATGGTATTGTGCTATATTGACTCATTTGTAAGTACAGTCATTTTCCTGCCATCTGTTACTGATCCACAGTCATCTGACAACAATGATTCATGCGTTCTTTTTTTCTTTACAGAATTGATGGATTTTCTTTTGAGTAAGTAAGAAACGGTTTCAATTTTTTTTAACCTTTTGTCTGTTAGGCTTACCTTATTTTTGTTGAGGGGGGACACTGAATAGTGTAGTGCAAATGGATAGTAGGAAACTGTTAAACATTATTCTTAATCTAACGTGGTTCAGTAAAACTAATGGCATCTGATTATCTTCCACAGCGAGAGCAGTATGGATACAGACAAGGATAAGCTTAGGTAAGAGTTTTGGCAGCAAAAAGCATGAATTACAGTATAAAGAAAAGCTTAGTTTTGCCATGTTATTGGTTATAAATTGTACAGGGGAGACGGATGTTGGGTTAAGATAGTGGTTTCACTGCAAAATTGAGTAGGTGTTCATCTATTTTCATAGGTGAGGGTTATATACACGGTGTAGAAAACATTAGAAACACCTTCCTAATATTGAGTTGCACCTCCTTTTACTCTCAGAACAGCCTCCGTTTGCCGGGTCATACAAGGTTTTTTATTTATTTGTATTTATTTAACTAGGCAAGTCAGTTAAGAACAAATTCTTATTTTACCCCGGTCAAACCCTCCCCTAACCCAGATGATGCTGGGCCAATTGTGCGCCACCCTATGGGACTCCCGATCACGGCCGGTTGTCATACAGCCTGGGATCGAACCAGGGTCTGTTGTGAAGCCTCTAGCACTGAGATGCAGTGCCTTAGACAGCTGCGCAACTCGGGAGAGGTGTCAAGTGTTCCACAGGGATGCTGCCCCATGTTGACTCCAATGCTTCCCACAGTTGTCTTTGGCTGGACCACCTTTGGGTGGTAGGACCATTCTTGATACACACAGGAAACTGTTGAGTATGGAAAACCCCAGCAGCTTTGCAGTTCTTGACCCACTCAAACTGGTGCATACTGTACCCTGTTCAAAGGCACTTAAATATTTTGTCTGGCCCATTCCCCTTCTGAATGGCACACAGACACAATCAATGTGTCAATTGTCTCAAGGCTTAAAAATCCTTCTTTAACCTGTCTCCTCCCCTTCCTCTACACTGATTTTGAAGTGGATTTAACAATTGACATCAATAAGGGATCATAGCTTTCAACTGGTCATTATGTCATGGAAAAAGCAGGTGTTCCTAATGTTTTGTACACTCCACTCAGTGTATGTACCATTACATAACCTGTGTGGAACAGTGGCGAAGGGATACGTTTCCTACTAAAACGTCTCTCCTTTTTTTCCTTCCTCCAGGGATTGTGGTGATCATCAGGGGCGGATCAAAAATGCCAGGTACCCAGACTCATTCCCGAATTCCTAATGTTTCACTTAAGTCTCTGTCGGCAATGAATATGCATAGTGTTTCCACTGACCTGGCACGTGGTTAAACTCCAGGATAAAATATATTAGAATCTCTCTTTCCAGGGTGAATTAAATGCTCCTTTTTAATTAGACAGAGAAAGCCTCGTGTCCCATCGATGAATAGGCACTTTATATAGTCTATAGATTGCACTGTGTAACAGAAGGACTGGGAGTTCTAACAGTTTGCTTTCTGCTACTCTGCCAATAGGGAGGCACACAGTCAGATTGAGAAGAGGCGCAGAGACAAGATGAACAGCTTTATAGACGAGCTGGCAGCGCTAGTGCCTACTTGCAACGCTATGTCCCGCAAGCTGGACAAACTCACAGTTCTACGCATGGCTGTTCAGCATATGAAGACATTACGAGGTGAGATGCAGACAAAGACGGCAGGCAAATTATCATTGGACATCAAAGAGGTTGTAACTTGATCATTAAATAATTAAAATACTACTTTTTCTGTTTCTGTACAGGCGCAGCGAACCCATACACAGAGGCGAACTACAAGCCGTCTTTCCTGTCCGATGATGAATTGAAGCACTTAATATTGAGGGTATGTTCAAGCACTCCTCTATCTCCTCTCTGCTAAGTTGCTCTCTGGGTAAGCCTGATGACAAAAACCTCATTATTTTAGGCTGCTGATGGCTTTCTGTTTGTCGTCGGATGCGATCGTGGGAAGATCCTCTTCGTCTCTGAGTCTGTTTACAAGATCCTCAACTATAGCCAGGTACGTCTACATTCCCGTCCAATGTCCTACTGTTATACTATATTCGCCGTTGTACTATGTCAGACCATATCTGAGCTCACAAATGTTAATTTCCAGTCAATCCCTCTCTCCCCAGAATGACCTAATTGGCCAGAGTCTGTTTGATTACCTGCATCCTAAAGACATCGCCAAAGTCAAGGAGCAACTGTCGTCATCGGATACAGCACCCCGGGAGCGACTCATCGACGCCAAAAGTAAACTCCCTCCTGGGGGGGGGGGGGTCTTAAATACATTATTAATGCTTCATGTCTTAGTAGATACTGAATGTAAATACTGCTTTGTGCCTTATGGTAATAATATTGTGAATTGTTTTTAGATACTACTGCACTGTTAGCGCTAGGAACACAAGCATTTCGCTACACCCGCAATAACATCTTCTAAATATGTGTATATGACCAATACAATGTGATTTGATGCCAGTTGCCAAAATACTGGCAGTTTACCTGCTATATTATGTGTGTAAACAGCATGATTTATGTTGCACCGTAAATGTATAGACCATGTACCTTATAAGAGTAGAATGCTTTTAACATTGTATGCAAGTTATTTCTAAAGCTATTGTGGATGATTAGCCCACAATGTTGAGCAGTGGTCTTATACGATTTGATTGTTCTCCCCCAGCTGGCCTGCCAGTGAAGACTGACATTACCCCTGGGCCGTCTAGACTGTGCTCCGGAGCCAGACGTTCTTTCTTCTGCCGTATGAAATGTAACCGGCCCTACGTCAAAACGGAGGACAAGGACTTCCCCTCCACCTGCTCAAAAAAGAAAGGTTCCTATCTCAAGATCTAGGCCTCCTTCCCTGCTATCTTTATTTTGTTTACTCAGAAACCTGGCATCACCGATCATTAGCATCATGCTAGCATTACAATGAGAGCACAGGATGTATGCTACTGTGTACCAAATGGCTAAACAATATGCTTATTGTTGAACTAAATATTATTTTATTTTATTTCACCTTTATTTAACCAGGTAGGCTAGTTGAGAACAAGTTCTCATTTACAACTGCGACCTGGCCAAGATAAAGCAAAGCAGTGCGACACAAACAACAACACTGAGTTACACATGGAATAAATAAACATAGTCAATAACACAATAGGAAGGGGGGAAAAGGCCGTAGTGCAGGCAAGAAATATTGATGTGCTGCGATTTAAAACCATTTAGTAAGAAAAGCTGCGTAGGTCATGCAAAACAGAATGCAAATCTCCAGTTGAGCTCTCGCTGAATATTCTAGTGCTAATGAATATTTTATCTAGGAAAACGTTCTCTCTTTGATTGACCGTTGATTCAGATACAGGCTAGTATTACTTGTTTGCTTAACTTGTGGTTTTCTCATTAAATCAGTCATTTAACGCTTGACCTTAAGTCATGGCCCACCGATGTAAACCGATGGATAACTTACCATTGTGTGGGAGGAAATCTTTTTATAATGGTTATTTTTTACCTTCAGCTGACCGCAAGAGCTTCTGCACGATCCACAGTACTGGCTACCTGAAGAGCTGGCCGCCCAGCAAGATGGGTTTGGACGATGACAACGAGCCCGACAACGAGCCCGACAACGAGGGCTGTAACCTCAGCTGCCTGGTGGCCATCGGCCGGCTGCACCCCCACATCATACCCCAGCCCTCCCATGAGGACATCCGCGTCAAACCCACCGAATACGTCTCCCGCCACGCCATCGACGGGAAGTTCGTCTTTGTTGACCAGAGGTACGATGATAAAGCGTATGCCTTAATTTTACTATGACATTTTTGGTTTATGATTATATGTGTGCTAGTCATTCATCAAGTTGGCCAATGAAACACACATTTTAGAAGTATGGTTTAAACTAATACTTGAAGAGGCAACAAATCATATGTAAATTCTCATCTTCAACCACCGTTCACCCAAAATAGCCCATCTACACCAGCCTACCGACATGGGCTTGTCAAGGGAGGTTCAGCCTCACTATATTTGATGAATTAATCTCCTGCTAACAGCTTGACACCTCACAGGCCATTATTACTCATGATGAAGGGTAATCAAACTTTCATAAAAATGTCAGTGAACTGATTCATGTTCATAGAAAACGCTCCGGTGACACTTTTAAAGACTTGTCAAAAACAATTAGAAAAGCACAGAGTTTCTTATCTATCTTCTCTATTCAGGGCCACAGCCATTCTTGCGTACTTACCCCAGGAGCTTCTAGGCACCTCCTTCTACGAGTATTTTCATCAGGATGATATTGGCCACCTGGCAGAATGTCACAGACAAGGTGCCGGACAGTTGATCCCATACGACACATTTCTTTGTGATTTACATCTTACTATATTTAGTCACCACATTTTGTTTTCTGAACTTACATCCGGGGTATCTTGTTTCACAGTGCTGCAAATGAGAGAAAAGATCAACACAAACTGTTACAAGTTCAAGATTAAAGATGGCTCCTTCATCACGCTGAGAAGCTGCTGGTTTAGTTTCATGAATCCCTGGACAAAAGAGGTGGAGTACATTGTCTCCACAAACACAGTGGTCTCGTAAGTCGCCCTTCTCTCTCTATCCTAGCTATGAAGTTTACATGGGAAGGAATACTGTAGATATTTGAAGTGGTGCTTCATTGATTGTTGTAGAGCTAACTGGTAGTGTTTATTCAGTGGATGTACTGTTTTAGCGCTTGAAACACTGGTCCTGATGTTGCTGTCTGAATGCTCCTCTAGATGCAGTATGCTAGACGGTGCAGACCCCTATCCTCAGTCTGCTGCTTCCCCCACAGCCTCTATGGACAGTGTGCTGACGTCAGAAGGTGAAATTGAATGTTGTAAAAGAAAGCATGCTTTTCTACATATGAAGGAGATGTCAGCTGATTCTCTCTGTACACCAACATACAACTATAATGAATAGCTTTCTTTTTGATAATATAGTGTCTGTGTTTCAAAATTCTAAAGCATCCGTTGAGATCTCGCAACAAGACTCGGTATAGAAGCATTGGACCAAATGTGAAAATGCAATGTTCTCAGTCAGTCCAGGAGCAGGCAATGTGATTGTCATATGTGTGATTGCAGGTGGAGGGAGACGGGCTATTCAGACGGTGCCAGGCATCCCTGGCGGAACACGGGCAGGTGCCGGCAAGATCGGCCGTATGATCGCAGAGGAGGTGATGGAGATTCAGAGGTGAGAAATGGAGAGAGTTTAGGCAGAAAATGGATGATGCCTTCTTAATAGTTGCAGAACCATTTTAAAACAACAGAGACCATAAAGCCTCTCGTTCGGTTATAACTTTTCTCTACTCGTCTCCCTGCTCTCAGGTATCGATACACCCTTCATCAAAAATGTACAGGCTTGCAAATGAATCTGTTCAGTTAGGCTACGTCAGCTGTGATGAATTACCTGGAGCTGAAGGTGTTTTAGATGATTATCTCACAGAACCCTGGTGTAACGGTATTGTCTATTCTTCTCTCTAACAGGACCAGAGGCTCAACACCCTCTAGCTGTGGCTCCAGCCCCCTGAACATCAGCACCCCCCCTCCAGACTGCTCTCCAGGGAGCAAGAGGGTGAGTCTAAGGGAGACTCACAATAAGAACCTCCAATAGAACTGTCTGGCACAAGAAATTGATACCTTGCTCGCATCGCTGATTGGATGTTGTGCTGATCCACTATTGTCTGTTGGGTACTTGAAGTCAGGCATCTGTCCTGTGGCTGAAAGCTGGTCTTACATCTAGACCTGCACTGACCTATTTTGTTCTTGCAGATTCAAAATGGTGGGACACCAGACCTTCCGTCGGCAGGAACACTACCAGGAGGACCTGACTCCATTGGATACCCATACTCCAACCAGTCCATTATGAGTAAGTAACCATGCCCACAATTTTCAACAAATGTTCCAAACACTAATATTACAAACACGGAATCCTCCCCATTTCAAGTGATGTGTAGTATTTGTGCAGGGAAAATCTAAACTGTACAGTATCAAAAACCAGTCATGTAACTGACTACAGTGTTTTCCCTCACCACCCCTGTAGGTGACAACTCTCATCTCAGCATTGACATCATGGACGAGCCAGGCTCCAGCAGCCCCAGTAACGATGAGGCAGCCATGGCTGTGATCATGAGTCTCCTGGAGGCTGACGCAGGCCTTGGGGGCCCCGTGGACTTTAGTGACTTACCCTGGCCCTTGTGATGACGGCCCAAGAGGAACGAGGCATAGCAGGACTGTTGGAACTCTTGGGCTAAGTCCCACAGAACTATGTCAAAACCCTGAATTGATGATGCAGTGGCATCATCAGGAACCATGGCACTGTGGGACTTATTGGAGCCGAGACCTCCATGTTGGGACTGAGACAGGTCATTTCAAAGTATACCTGTATGTGCCCTCCTTAGCTTGCTGCTGGACATTCTTCACCACAGGATAATTCAGCATTTTTCAATGGCTATTTTCCTGCATTATCCTACCAGGGATTTCTATTGAAAACCTGTTTGTGTTTGGATGTTTTTACACTACAGTACACATTGGTTTTCCTTGTTGGATAACCCCATTTGAAAATGTCTTTAAATAGTATAATGTACAAAATACTTTATGCAAAATATATGGTGTGTGTATTGTATCCGCAGTGAAATATTAATTGTATCAGCAGTTAAATATTTTTTATTAAAAGTTTGTTTTGTATCTCTTTCCAGAAGACTTTGAGCTATAAACAGAATTTGATGCAGTATGTTATTGACGCTAATGAATAAATTGTATCCATATTTACAATGTTCAAATGTCACTCTCATACTACCAGAAGCATTCTGAACATGAATCCAAGGGTGGGTGAGTGAATCATTCAGGGAATTGCATGTAACGGAAGCAATTAAATTAATTTATTTCACAGATTTCCTCCATTGAGCCTATTGGTGCAACGCTGGGATATTTTTATCATGTTGCCATCCAGTGGCAGAAATTCAGTCAGTCAGAGATAACAGGACTGCATTGCTAATGTGGTGGTGAGGAGAAACGCCTGGAAAAACAAACTGAGCTAATGGAAGCCAGTTAATAACATCCTCACACAAGGATTTTAGGTCATATTTGAAAATGTGAATATTAAAAGAGCAATATAACAGTTACTGGTTTTAAATCAATGAGGAATATGTTACAGCCTTAAAATTAAGGAATCTGGCTTTTGAGGACAGGACACATTTTCCTACATTGAGAATTATTAGAGAACCTTGCATTCAATAAAGGTATGTTTTGCTTGATGCTCATGCAACGTGTAAGCAATACCGGTCCCCACTGCTAGATACCTTGACATCCAGCAGCTGCTGACCATCACCACAGTAGCTGTTGACTACTTAAAGGCCCAGTGCAGTCAAATGTGATGTGTTTTATATAGGTTGGAATACTGTGAAAATGATAATACCCTTTTAGTGTAAGAGCTGTTAAGAAAGTTCGCCTGACATTTCGGCCTGTTTTTGTTGGGATGGTGTTTTAGCCTGCCTGGTGTCATCACCAGGTGGCAATTGAGTTAGACCAACGAGTTCCAAACCTCTGCCAAGATCAGTTCAGTTTTTCCCTCCCAACACAGACCACTCCCAGCTAAATTTCTCAAGCAATCACAATAAGATACTTGGTTATCCACAAATAATTTGATATTGAGATAAAAACAGCTATATTGGATCTTTTAAGTTCAGTGTACAAGCTATTGATGACTGAGCCAGCTGATAAGGTGCCACTATGTTAGGCTTGCTCTCCAGTTTCATGTGTTGGACCATATTGGATCTTTACGCTCCATTGACTAAGTAGGAGTGGCTAATGAACAACATGTCAGCTTTAGCTTGGGTTCTCTACAGCACAAGCAGACATTGCGAATATATAGCAATGTGGTAAAACAAATTGACAATTAAATAATAAACGCATTGACAAATTGGGATACGATTCTCAAACTGATGGCGTCATGAATGATGAAAGTGAGATCAATACAAATGTATTTATTCTGAGACCAAAGCATCACAGCGAGGCTTATCTGGTGGTGGACTACCTATGGTAAGATTCTAAATCCGTACCGCCATACCGCAGGGGAAGTGGAGAAAACCAAACTCTTTACGAACTACAGTACTGTAACTACACAGCAGCACCACACACACACACACAAGGACCCACAGACAAGTTTATTGTGATACAATCTGCTTTTTCCCCCCCTTCAAAATGAAAAGAATACGTCAAATATTCTTGATAAAAATAAATCTCCTTTGGTTAGTTTAAAAAAACAGTGCAGACAGTGCAATGAGGCAATTGTTTACTGTGTGCTTTGCTTCTCCTTCCTTGGCTATTGACAGTATATACCAGTTATCTTTTGAGGCTTGTAAAGGCAATGTGGTTTCTGCTGCCCAACTTGCTTGTCACTACAGTGCTCTGTGGAGGGAGAAGAGGGGGGAGTGGAGGGGGACGGGGGCCCAGTCTCAGACAGCCGGTGAGGGGGCGTCTGGGTCTGGCTCGTAGTGGTAGCTTGGCTGAGGCTGGATGTCCAGTTCGTCCACCTGAGGACCAGGGTGCATGTTGACCAGCTGGTCCTGGGGAATGTCTGCAGCGGCGGCTGCCAGGTTGGTGATGGACTTGCTCTTCACACACTGGAAGTCAACATGGCGACTCTTGCCCTCCTCCTTCTCCCAGGACATGCGGATGAAGGGCCTCTGGACGTAGTTGTAGATTACCTCTGGCCGGCTGCCGGGACGCTTCTTCACCTTCTCCTTGTAGGTGGGGTAACCTGGGAGGATAAAAACAGACATTTTGGTTTGGGAGTTAGTGACATTTACGTTTTCTGTTCAAATACTTCTCATTTTATAAAAAAAAAATTGATTGGTTAATAAAACAATTGTATTTGAAGTATATTTATACAAAAAGTGTGGTCTTCAATACTTTTTATCCGGTTGGGGTAACCCTTTAGGCTATATTGAGTTGCTCTTATACCTGCAATATAACGTTTATTACTCTACTAGTAACAACATTGTCACATGCTGTAACATAGTAATAGGGCCTGTTAGTATTACATACTAATAATGGATAAGTGATTCTGGTAATTACATGATTGCAAAGCAAGCTTAAGAGTAACTAGTGTTACTCTTAAGTCTTATCAGAAATTGTATAGACATGAAAGTAAAACTTCTTGATTGACATTGTGTGCAACAAGGAACAAGGCAGTTTAGTGATGATCCACCATACCTTCAATTCCTAGTCTGATTTTCTTAAGTCCTCTTTCTTTTAATACTGATTTGGCAACGTCACGATTCTCTATGTACTTGAAGAATCTGTACAGTTTTGTGCTGTATATAACTGTAAAGAAAAATGAAAAAGTATTATTGTTTATATAATTAAATGTCATACATATTCTAAGTAAAATAACACAGACATTCAGCAATACAGATAAAGCAGGTGAACCAGTGCACTCAAAGTCTATTTCCTGTGTTTTGTGTCATACTTGTACAACAGCTGATGTAAAACTTGTTAATTTTTTTTACCACTTTAATGCAAAACTATTACAGTAAGTAACTTGTTACCCAGAACTAATGCACTGGGCCTTTAACATGTCATCCCAGTCAATTATAATCTTGGGCAATTATTTTCACAGCGATAGGTGACTTGATGAAATGGCTTGCTTGTAAACTACTATATCAGCAGAGCCAGTGAGGTGAATGACCTGACTCACTCTGAGAATACTCCTCTCCCATCTGCGGAGGGTACTCCTCGTCCCAGTCCACCACGTCGTCGTCTGTCAGGACCACTACGTGACACTCCCTCTCTCCATTCTGGGCGCTGGCCACCATCAGAGGCAGCACCATCTCCTCTAAGTAAAAGTCAAACTGACGCCTCGCCCCATCGTTGGACAGCTCGTGCATGAGTGCACCTGGAAAATAGGAGCAGGTGGATTGAGACAACCAAACTTTGTTTATATTTCAGGGTGAGAACTACACTCAAGCATGCGCGCGTGCGCACACACACACACACACACACACGTGAGGAAAACTAGACACATCCACATTTAAAACAATGTCAATCAATAGCCCACATTGTGGAAACTCTGCAATCATCTGACATGGATCAAACCTGTAAGCTAATACTGACTTAGTTTCAGAGCTGTGACACCTACTCACCCACAACATGTCAACACCTCCACAACCCCAAACACACAGCAGGCTAAATAAACCTAGCATCTAATACAGAACAATGATATGGAATGAAATATTACATGTCTATTATCATGTCATTATAATGAGAAAGAGAGGGCCTGATGGCACATAGCTATATACACTCACTGAGGTCTCTACACTTGATGGTGCTGTAGTCGAAGGAGATGCAGAGGTAGTCACATGCTTCTCTCAGCTCGGGAATGGAGATACCATCAGGACAGCGGATTATCCCAGATTTGTAGTAATCCTGCCATTTAAAAGTCACACAGGAAAAACCAACAGGCAGCCATCACGGAGGCTGCTCTGCGCACACACAGAACAGAGCCTTCAGACAACAGCAAATGGCAGTGACGTCACTGTCTTCCTACCACCCCCACAGACCCGTTTACAGCCAGAGAAACACGGAGATCGTTCAAGTATAACACTGAAAAGAAAATGGATGGAGGCTGCAGGAGCTATTCACAAGATAGTGCCTGAAACGGCTGTTAGCTTTCTCTGTGCCCTGAATGCTAACGCTGCCAGCCATATTTTTCCTCTCTCCCTGCTGTTTTAGTCGGGTCGACTTTGGCGGTAGAGCTCTTCACATGCCGAGCACAGATCTGCACAACGAGACTGTTAATACTGACAATCCAAGATAAGCCTTGAAATCAAACAAAGAAGTGCATTTAGCATGTTCTTGAGTCCCAACTATCCACATTAGAATCTCTCCCCCATACAAATAGGCATAGAGATGCGAAATTGCTACGTTGACATGCAAGAACAACGTACAGCCTGTGAGTCACACAGAAAGCTGCTCTTGAGCCTGAAATAACATCCAGAAACCCTATGATACACACACAAACAGATGCCATTACCTGGTTGTTCTCCTCCCCTGTGTCTCTGGAGAGTTAAGTGGAACAGCAGGGCGAACAAACACAAAAATGAAAGCACTAGCATGCTGTACAGCATTAGTATCTCTGATCCCGGTCAATGTGCCTTATGTAACACTGATTATTTGCCCTACATTTCCACACTTCCGCAAAAATACACAATATATCAGACGGACAACCTCAGAGATTGTTTGTGAACAATCTTATTTGTCAAGGTATTACTAGAAAGTAATTGCATACAAATGCACTATAAGCCCTTGAATAATATGGAAATGGTGCTGCAACCATATGCAAATAAAATATTTATTGACCCCTATACATTTGGCCACTTCCCAATTTCTGGTAATTGAATAATAAAGGTGCTTGTTTTAGATAGGTCAGAACACTGAATGCCTATTCTTCTTCTCAATAAAATATATAGGGGATGGATAGAAGGATCTGTGAGAGAACGTATGTTCCATTCCAGTCATGAATGACACAGCAGCATAATCCTTCACTTCATCAATACCAACCCATCTCTGGGGACATTAGGTGAAACTGTATGACATTATCAAACCAGAATGAGTCTTACCAGGATGGCTCTGAAAACAGTTGAGCTGATTCCATCTGCCACCTCAAATTCCCCTTTGTCATTGGGCCTGGTAAAATTGTATTCCCTCCCGGAACCAAACATTCTACGAGAGAGGAAAACATTTGGTTTGATTAACTATCCCTTTAATTTTCTGTAATATCCCTTTGATAAAATATTTTGCTGTACCTTCCCAGCATGGTGTTGGGCTGAGCAGTGAAGATAGCCGGGTCCACCACGAAGCGGGTGTTGTCCACGATCAGAGTGACCCTCTCGGCCGTTCGCAAAGTGCGCGCCCCCTCCTTGGTGTTCTCATAGACGTAGATGAGGTCACAGGGGCTGTGGACGTGTCCGTGGCCCAGGCCCTTACAGGGGGCCTCTTTGCTGAACAGGCTGCTTCTGCTGTTACTCACTGTGATGCAACTGGGCCCCACCGACATCATGGCCCTGGGCGGCCGAGGGCTTGATGACCTGGAGGAAGAACCACCCTCGCCCCGCTCACGATCTGGAAGAGACAAGCAGACAGAGTACCGTAGGTAAGGCGCTAACACTGCGGTCTCATCACACTGTTGCTGGTTGTCATAAGGATGAAAAAAGGCATTGAAAGCTTTCACAAGAGCCTTTCAAGGCTAGAATACTCAACTGTTACTGTAGCAATTTAAACATCATTCAGTTCGGCCATTGGCTTAATTCCCAGAGTGGGTCCAGACTGAGTAGTCGTATGACTACCGTGGCTCCACCTCTGGGTGAGGCTTTAAGGAGATTTCTACGTGATGAAACCACTTCAGAAAGTGATTTTGTGTAGTTAGAAAGGGCCTCAATCTAACAGCTGGACCTGAGGCATCTGAGACGGCCTTGTTATGTCAGTGTCTCATCACTACACTGTGTGGTTCTGTCGCATAGCAGTAATGGATTACAGAATGAGCAACGGGTACAGCCAGGGTGTTGCTCCAGTGATGGAGATGAAACACTGGGAAGCTACTCACCACTGTTGTGCTGTCGGGTGGGCGAGGTGATGTTTCTGATGCAAGGGGTCAGCTGACCCTCGCCCCTCTCATGGGAGGAGTCTCGGGAGCGGTCGCTGGAGCGCCGGCGGTCACTGTCCCTGCAGCGGTCGAGGCCTCCGCTGGCGCCATGCAGGTTCATGTTGACTAGGTCGGCCTCCAGTTGTGGGACTGCTGGGAGGCGGGGCTGGGCACTGAGAGAGGAGAAGATCACACACACACAGTCAGAGATACACACATGAGCACTGAGGGAAAAGTGAACATTTTGCATGTTTCTCTGCACAGAAAAGTGGATAAAAGCCTGCAATAAACTTATGTGAATCCTCTGTGCGACAGGCAGATTTTTTTTGGGAGTGCTGACCGCTGTAGAAAGATTGCCACTACAACACTACTGCTTGCTGCCTGCAGCTAGAACCCTATACTCTGAGAAACACATTAGGGAATGAATCCATGTGAAACAATCCCATTGAACTCCCCACTTAACTGTGGGGACAACACATACATTGGACTATTACTCCTCTTGGAGTGGCCTTTGTAAAATCTGAAATATTACCCTGATGGAGCAGACTACACACAATGCCTGAAGTACCAATAATAATTTGTTCTTAACTGACTTGCCTAGTTTAAAAAAATATTTTAAAAATCAAAAATAATATTCATTTCCCATTGAAGCATTTAAACGTAAAACTCTACTGTCTGTTGCAGAAGAGCCTTTCTACGGGGAAATTTAGAAACTGGTCATCCCATTGAGACAAGCAGAGACAGAAGCAGGAAGCATTGTTCTGTTATCTGCAGCAGCCTCTTTACCTCTGAAACCGCTCTCACACCGTCTGGTTTGTCTAGTCTGGCCAGCGTGCCATACAGCAGGTCTCCCTAATAAAGAGCGGCTCCCGCCCCAGGGACGTGAATATGAAATATGATGAGGCTGAAGTGAATGCCCTTGGAGAGAATGGACTAGAGAGAGCAGCACATTGAGGAACTCTCAAAGACAGGAGAGCTTTAAAGAAACTGCTTTATAGTCCCTCCAATGGATGACGTCCGTCCACCTTCTAGTTCCCCATAGAAAACTGTGTCCAGTCAACCGTAACAGGGTCTGACATCTGAGTCCTCCTCCACTGATGGAGTCCCAGAGAATGAGAAAAATCACAGACCTGGGGGACTGACTGGCTGACTCAGAGCAGCAGAAATCAGTAATTTCACTACACGTGGAGAACAACCAACTTACTTCATGTGGCAAAATAAGGCAGAATGTCATGTTATTCAATTTTGTGTCCAAATAATTGCTGTCTATATTTTGGCAGCGGCTGAATGGATGCTAAACAGTGGTCCAGGATGCTAGCTCTCATCATGCAGTATGCAGGTCAGAGCCAGGCAGGCCTGCTCTACAGTATGCGAGTCCCCTGCTCTTTGAGCAGCTTGTCCTCATTACTGCACCAGTATAGAATACTGCCATGTAAACAAAAACTGAACCAAAAAAACAATGAGTAGACTATCCCCAGATGGTGTGTGGACTATCTTTTTGAGAAATCTGAATAATATATTTTTTTAAATCATTAGGTTGGGGAATGTGATTAAAAGCATTGGACAGCATTGGAGATGCCGGTGAATGTAGGAACAGCATAGGCTGGTTATGGAATGGTGCCCCTATTGCACTCAGCAGCAATTCAGGTCAGCAAACACAGCAGCATCAACCCCTTTAGGCTATCTCCTCGACCTATTATCTACAATAGTTTGGCATAATTTGAATTTTTAATATAGGGTAGAATGTCCAACAGGAAGGATTTTTGACCAGATTGTTTAATGTATAAAACAAATATTCTTCCAGTGCAAGAAGCAGGCAAGTCTAGCACGATCTGCAAACAATGGATCAGTGAGAGCGATAGCGTTCATCTCATCTTTCATGCAGCAATGCAAAGCTATATCCATCCACATATTAATAGCTCCCGCGATTACCTCACATAGAATCTTGAAAATAGCATTTTTTTCCACGAAATAACTTGGGATGCAAATTGCATGGTTGAATATTATATGACTGTGATAAGAAGGAAAAAAATCCACAGATGCACTTGTGTTATAGGCGTCTGCAGCATTGAGTCCCGTTACTTAAAGAAAAAGGTCCCATCAATAATTTAGAGCGCTGAGTGCTGACACTGCTACTTTGATGTTAAACAGAGAAGAATGCGCACTAGTGTCGAGGGTTTAACCCTTTACAAAAATGTATATAAATAAACCCTATGCGTTCTGATCGGCAAACCAAGAAATTAGACACTTCCCTTTTAAAGACACACGCAGTCTTGCTTTATTTTCCCCTTTCCACATTGCTATTCATTAGAATGCGTGGAAAAGCCACATAAAAAAAACACATCGAATTAATATTTACAAAATATAGGAAATCAACACATGCCATAAGAAACAAGAATGAGAATAAGAATGAATAGGATGATGAGCATACCTACCCGTCTGTATCGCACGGCAAATGAAAGACAAAGCAGCACGGGATGAGCTGAGGGATGAAAGCACAAAGGACTTGGGCTCCTCCGAACAATGCAGGCTTGCCAGCCGGTTTAGCATAGTTGGGCATTACTTTCGAACTTCAGCATTATTTCGTAGACTCTGATTCAACTTTCTAGCTGTGAGAGCACAGGCTGAAAATTCTCTTTCAAAAAGACTCGATCGCACCAATGACAAAAAAAAAATTGAGACAGGAGGGCCAGTATTTCAATTCAGACAGGGAGACCCGTAGATATGAATGGCTGTGCGCTTTTTTTCTCCACGAAATCGAGTCAGACACACACAGAGCAAACCTCCTGACGTAGGCGTAGCCCGACCTCCCCGTCTACTCTCCTGATCATACCTCAGTGGTCCTGATACTGCCCTTGTTGACACGATTCTCCATAGCAGCATCAAGCAGCATGGCTTGGCTGATTAAATAAAATAGCTGGCTTGAGGATGAAGGACATGACAGAGCACAATTTGACCTCTGGACTTGACTTGGCTGTCAACGAATATGCCAATATGTGCTTAAAATGTTTTTCTGTTAGTTGATGTTAAATTATGTAATTTGAGCTAGATATTTTCTTATAATGATTGACTCCCCAGATAAGGGCTATGATTAACAGAGGTGTGTGGGGATTTTTTGAGTAGTCCATCCAGAGAGGTAGCACTACAACCACTTTGACACATGGTGTATATTGTAGACTGTTAATCATGTCATTCTCTTGCTTAATAAACACTTCATAACACTATTTTGATATTTGTATTTATCCTATAGGCTACTTTTCATTGTCTGAATTAAAATAATGTATCGAAATATACTTAGCAGCTTCTTATTCCATTATCAAAAAGCCTGTTAATAATTGCAGATGTCAAATTATTGATTAAATCTGTACATGTTTACAATGATTGCAATTTGCAATGCAAGTGTAAGCTAGATTTTCAGTGAGTGTTTAGGTGGAAGAAGAAACATATCAATATGGTTGTCGTCATTGGGCTTAACTGGTGGACTTTTGTGCATCTCTTCCACATGAGCCATAGCCGTACACCAGGGGTAGACAACGAAATTCAGCAGCAGGCCAATTTTTGTCAGAGTGGCTGGTCGGGGGGCCAAACCCAGACGACGCTGGGCCAATTGTGTACCGCCCTATGGGACTCCCAATCACGGCCGGATGTGATACAGTCGGGAATCAAACCAGGGACTGTAATGACGACTCTTGCACTGAGATGCAGTGCCTTAGACCGCTGCACCACTCGGGAGCCCAAGTGTATGAAATAAACACTATTATAAACTTGGTGGGTCAAGCCCTGAATGCTGATTGGCAGACAGCCATGGTATATCAGACCGTATACCACGGGTATTACGAAACATTTATTTTTACGGCTCTAATTACGTTGGTAACCAGTTTATAATAGCAATAAGGCACCTCAGGGGTTTGACCAATACTGATGGCACCGATAGAGATGGCAGCTTCGCTTCAAGTCCTTAGGAAACTGTGCAGTATTTTTTTATATTTTTATGTAATATTTCTTACATTGTTATCCCAGAAAACCTTAAAATGTTATTACAAACAGCAGGGAAGAACTATTGGATATCAAAGAGACGTCAACTTACCAGCACTACGACCAGGAATATGACTTCCCCAAAGCAGATCCTTTGTGAACTCAAGTCCTTTTGTTCACCTGACCTAGAATTCCTCACACCGTATTCTTTCCCAAGAGAACTCTCCTCGGTTATCGCCACAGCTGTGAATATCCCCCCGCAAGCGGATACCAAGACGGCCATCAATGAACTCTACTGGACTTTATGCAAACTGGAAACCATTCATCCTGAGGCTGCATTTATTGCAGCTGGGGATTTTAACAAAGCTAATCTGAGAACAAGGCTACCTAAATTCTATCAGCATATCGATTGCAGTACACGAGCGAGTAACACACTCGACAACTGCTACTCTAACTTCCGTGATGCATACAAGGCCCTCCCCACCCTCCTTTTGGCAAATCTGACCATGAATCCATCCTGTTGCTCCCCTCCAAAAGGCAGAAACTGAAACAGGAAGCGCCCGTGGTTAGGTCTATCCAACGCTGGTCTGACCAATCGGATTCCACGCTTCAAGATTGTTTCGATCACTTGGACTGAGATACAGTGGGCCGAACAAGTATTTGATACACTGTATAAAAGACACCTGTCCACACACTCAATCAAACAGACTCCAACCTCTCCACAATGGCCAAGACCAGAGAGCTGTGTAAGGACATCAGGGATAAAATTGTCGACCTGCACAAGGCTGGGATGGGCTACAAGACTATAGGCAAGCAGCTTGGTGTGAAGGCAACAACTGTTGGCGCAATTATTAGAAAATGGAAGAAGTTCAAGATGACGGTCAATCACCCTTGGTCTGGGGCTCCATGCAAGATCTCAAATCGTGGGGCATCAATGATCATGAGGAAGGTGAGGGATCAGCCCAGAACTACACGGCAGGACCTGGTCAATGACGTGAAGAGAGCTGGGACCACAGTCTCAAAGAAAACCATTAGTAACACACTACGCCGTCATGGATTAAAATCCTGCAGCGCACGCAAGGTCCCCCTGCTCAAGCCAGCGCATGTCCAGGCCCGTCTGAAGTTTGCCAATGACCAGATGAGGAATGGGAGAAGGTCATGTGGTATGATGAGACAAAAATATATTATTTTGGTCTAAACTCCACTCGCCGTGTTTGGAGGAAGAAGGATGAGTACAACCCCAAGAACACCATCCCATCCGTGAAGCATGGAGGTGGAAACATCATTCTTTGGGGATGCTTTTCTGCAAAGGGGACAGGACGACTGCACCGTATTGAGGGGAGGATGGACGGGGCCCATGTATCGCGAGATCTTGGCCAACAACCTCCTTCCCTCAGTAAGAGCATTCAAGATGGGTCGTGGCTGGGTCTTCCAGTATGACAACGACCCGAAACACACAGCCAGGGCAACTAAGGAGTGGCTCCGTAAGAAGCATCTCAAGGTCCTGGAGTGGCCTAGCCAGTCTCCAGACCTGAACCCAATAGAAAATCTTTGGAGGGAGCTGAAAGTCCGTATTGCCCAGCGACAGCCCCGAAACCTGAAGGATCTGGAGAAGGTCTGTATGGAGGAGTGGGCCAAAATCCCTGCTGCAGTGTGTGCAAACCTGGTCAAGAACTACAGGAAACGTATGATCTCTGTAATTGCAAACAAAGGTTTCTGTACCAAATATTAAGTTCTGCTTTTCTGATGTATCAAATACTTATGTCATGCAATAAAATGCAAATGAATAACTTAAAGATAATACAATGTGATTTTCTGGATTTTTGTTTTAGATTCCGTCTCTCACAGTTTAAGTGTGCCTATGATAAAAATTACAGACCTCTACATGCTTTGTAAGTAGGAAAACCTGCAAAATTGTCAGTGTATCAAATACTTGTTCTCCCCACTGTATGTTCCGGGTAGCCTCAGACAATAACATTGATGTCAATGCTGTCTCGGTTAGCGAGTTTATATGGAAGTGCATAGGATATGTTGTACCCACTGTGACTATTAAAACCTTCCCAAACCAGAAACCATGGATTGATGGCAGCATTCGCGCAAAACTGAAAGCACGTACCACCGCATTTAATCATGGCAAGGCAATTGGAAACATGACAGAATACAGACAGTGTACTTATTTCCTCTGTAAGGCAATCAAACAAGCAAAGCGTCAGTATAGAGACAAAGTGGAGTCGCAATTCAACGGCTCAAACAGGAGACGTATGTGGCCGGGTCTACAGACAATCACGGCCTACAAAAAGAAAACCAGCCGTGTCGGACATCGACGTCTTGCTCCTAGACAAATTAAACAACTTCTTTGCACGCTTTGAGGACAATACAGTGCCACCGACACGCCTGCTACCAAAGACTGTGGGCTATCCTTCTCCGTGGTCGACATGAGTAAAACATTTAAAATGTGTTAACTCTCGCAAGACAGACAGCATCCCCAGCCACGTCCTCAGAGCATGTGCAGACCAGCTGGCTGGTGTGTTTACGGACATATTCAATCAATCCCCATCCCAGTCTGCTGTACCCACATGCTTCAAGATGGCCACCATTAATCCTGTTCCGAAGAAAGCTAAAGTAACTGAACTAAATGACTATCGCCCCGCAGCACTCACTTCTGAAAGCATGAAGTGCTTTGAGAGACTAGTCAAGGATCATATCACCTCCACCCTACCTGTTACCCTAGACCCACTCCAATTTGCTTACCGCCCCAATAGGTCTACAGACGATGCAATCGCCATCACACTGCACACATCCCTATCCCATCTGGACAAGAGGAATACCTATGTAAGAATGCTGTTCATTGACTACAGCTCAGCATTCAACACCATAGTACCCTCCAAGCTCAACATAAAGCTTGAGGCCCTGGGTCTCGACCCCGCCCTGTGCAACTGGATCCTGGACTTCCTGACGGGCCACCCCCAGGTGTTGAAGGTAGGAAACAATACTTCCACTCCGCTGATCCTCAACACTGGGGCCCCACAAGGGTGCGTTCTCAGCCCTCTCCTGTACTCCCTGTTCACTCACGACTGTGTGGCCATGCACGCCTCCAACTCAATCATCAAGTTTGCAGACGACACTACAGTGGTAGGCTTGATTACCAACATTGACAAAGGCAAAAGCATACCCAAAGCATACCCATTCTCCACACGTTCCTCTTTCCTTCACTCTTTGTCTCATCTGTCCACAATACTTTTTTCCAGAACTCTTGGGGCTCTTTTAGGTGCTTTTCAGCAAACTGCAATCTCACCTTTCTGTTCTTCAGTCTTATCAGTGGTTTGCATCTTGTAGTGTACCCTCTGTAGTCCTGCTGGTGCAGTCTTCTATGTATGGTAGACTTTGACACATCTACACCTGCATCCAGGAGAGTGTTTTTGATCTGTTGGGTTGTTGTCAGGGGGTTTTTCTTCACTAAAGAGAGTATTCTCCGGTCATCCACTACAGTGGTCTTCTTCACTCTACCGGGTCTTTTGACATAATTTAGTTCACTGGTTGTTTTTTTCTTGTTAATGATGAACCAAACTGTTGCCTTGGGCATGCCCAGGGTTTTGCAATGTTCCTGATTGATTGATTTTCATTTCTGAGCCTTACGACGGCCATCTTCATTTGCATCCACACTGCTGTCTTCCTCATGTTGTCACACCCCAACAACAACCTGGTCACTGTCCAATGAATTATGGTGCTCACTGTATATATTCTCATCCCATTCCTTTACTAGCTTGTGTGTATTAGGTTTTGTTGTGGAATTGTTGGATATTACCTGTTAGATATTGCTGCACTGTCGGATCTAGAAGCATAAGCATTTCGCTACTCTCACAATAACATCTGCTAACCATGTGTATGTGACCAATAACATTTGATCCTAAGAACAGTATCCTAAGAACAGCCCTTAGCCGTGGTATATTGGCCATATTCCACACCTCCTCGGGCCGTATTTCTTAAATATACCTTGATTAGAGTCAATATATATGTTAGAATCATCTTTGGCAGAAACTATGGGTGTGGGGGGGACAATGCAAAAAGTCTGGGAAGCTATTTGATTAGCTGTTCAGGAGACATATGGCTTGGGGTAGAAGCTGTTATTAAGAAGTCTTTTGGACGTACACCTGGCGCTCCGGTACCGCTTGCATTGCAGTAGCAGAGAGAACAGTCTATGGCTAGGGTGGCAATTTTTAGGGCCTTCCTCTGACACTGCCTGGTATAGAGGTCCTGGATGGCAGGAAGCTTGGCCTCAGTGATGTACTGGGCCATATGCACTACCCTCTGTTGTGCCTTGCGGTCAGAAGCTGAGCAGTTGCCATACCAGGAGGTGATGCAACCTGTCAGGATGCTCTCGATGGTGCAGCTGTATAACCTTTTGAGGATCTTGAAATGCCTCTTACGAAGCCACTCCTTCATTTCCCGGGCGGTGTGTTTGGGATCATTGTCATGCTGAAAGACCCAGCCACGTTTCATCTTCAATGCCCTTGCTGATGGAAGGAGGTTTTCACTCAAAATCTCACGATACATGGCCCCATTCATTCTTTCCTTTACACGGATCAGTCGTCCTGGTCCCTTTGCAGAAAAACAGCCCCAAAGCATGATGTTTCCACCCCCATGCTTCACAGTAGGTATGGTGTTCTTTGGATGCAACTCAGCATTCTTTGTCCTCCAAACACGACGAGTTGAGTTTTTACCAAAAAGTTCAATTTTGGTTTCATCTGACCATATGACATTCTCCCAATCTTCTTCTGGATCATCCAAATGCTCTCTAGCAAACTTCAGACGGGCCTGGACATGTACTGGCTTAAGCAGGGGGACACGTCTGGCACTGCAGGATTTGAGTCCCTGGCGGCGTAGTGTGTTACTGATGGTAGGCTTTGTTACTTTGGTCCCAGCCCTCTGCAGGTCATTCACTAGGTCCCCCCGTGTGATTCTGGGATTTTTGCTCACCGTTCTTGTGATCATTTTGACCCCACGGGGTGAGATCTTGCGTGGAGCCCCAGATCGAGGGAGATTATCAGTGGTCTTGTATGTCTTCCATTTCCTAATAATTGCTCCCACAGTTGATTTCTTCAAACCAAGCTACTTACCTATTGCAGATTCAGTCTTCCCAGCCTGGTGCAGGTCTACAATTTTGTTTCTGGTGTCCTTTGACAGCTCTTTGGTCTTGGCCATAGTGGAGTTTGGAGTGTGACTGTTTGAGGTTGTGGACAGGTGTCTGTTATATACTGATAACAAGTTCAAACAGGTGCCATTAATACAGGTAACGAGTGGAGGACAGAGGAGCCCCTTAAAGAAGAAGTTACAGGTCTGTGAGAGCCAGAAATCTTGCTTGTTTGTAGGTGACCAAATACTTATTTTCCACCATCATTTGCAAATAAATTTATTAAAAATCCTACAATGTGATTTTCTGGATTTCTTTTTCTCATTTTGTCTGTCATAGCGGAAGTGTACCTATGATGAAAATTACAGGCCTCTCTCATCTTTTTAAGTGGGAGAACTTGCACAATTGGTGGCTGACTAAATACTTTTTTGCCCCACTGTATGTGAGAATGCTGTTCAACGACTACAACTACAGCTCATTTAACACCATAGTACCCTCCAAACTCGTCATTAAGCTTGAGACCCTGGGTCTCGACCCCGCCTTGTGCAACTGGGTACTGGACATCCTGACGGGCCGCCCCCAGGTGGTGAGGGTAGGTAACAACATCTCCACCCCGCTGATCCTCAACACCGGGGCCCCACAAGGGTGCGTTCTGAGCCCTCTCCTGTACTCCCTGTTCACCCACGACTGCGTGACCATGACTGCCTCCAACTCAATCATCAAGTTTGTGGACCACACTACAGTGGTAGGCTTGATTACCAACAACGCCGAGAAGGCCCACAGGGAGGAGAGGAGGGCCCTCAGAGTGTGGTGTCAGGAAAATAACCTCACACTCAACATCAACAAAACAAAGGAGAAGATTGTGGACTTCAGGAAACAGCAGAGGGAGCACCCCCCTATCCACAAGAAGGTGCAGCAGCGCATCTTCAACCTCAGGAGGCTGAAGAAATTTGGCTTGTCACCAAAAGCACTCACAAACTTCTACAGATGCACAATCGAGAGCATCCTGTCGGGCTGTATCACCGCCTGGTACAGCAACTGCTCTGCCCACAACCGTAAGGCTCTCCAGAGGGTAGTGAGGTCTGCACAACGCATCACTGGGGGCAAACTACCTGCCCTCCAGGACACCTACACCACCCGATGTCACAGGAAGGCCATAAAGATCATCAAGGACAACAACCACCCGAGCCACTGCCTGTTCACCCCGCTATCATCCAGAAGGCGAGGTCAGTACAGGTGCATCAAAGCAGGGACCGAGAGACTGAAAAACAGCTTCTATCTCAAGGCCAGACTGTTAAACAGCCACCATTAACATTGAGTGGCTGCTGCCAACATACTGACTCAACTCCAGCCACTTTAATAATGGAAATTGATGGAAATTGGTGTAAAAATGTATCACTAGCCACTTTAAACAATGCCACTTAATATAATGTTTACATACCCTACATTACTCATCTCATATGTATATACTGTACTCTATTTCATCTACTGCATCTTGCCATCTTTATGTAATACATGTATCACTAGCCACTTTAAACTATGCCACTTTATGTTTACATACCCTACATTACTCTTCTCATATGTATATACTGTACTCAATACCATCTACTGCATCTTGCCTATGCCGTTCTGTACCATCACTCATTCATTTATCTTTATGTACATATTCTTTTTCCCTTTACACTTGTGTGTATAAGGTAGTAGTTGGGGAATTGTTAGGTTAGATTACTCGTTGGTTATTACTTCATTGTCGGAACTAGAAGCACAAGCATTTCACTACACTCGCATTAACATCTGCTAACCATGTGTATGTGACAAATAAAATTGGATTTGAACTGAGCGGGCACCCCTAAGAGGCCCCCATGTTGAGGGTCAGCATGGCAGATGTGTTGTTACCTATCCTTACCACCTGGGGGCAGCCCGTCAGGAAGTCCTGGATTCAGTCCCAGGGTACTTAGCTCAGTGATGAGTAGTCAATGAACAGCATTCTCACGTAGGTGTTTCTTTTGTCCAGGTGGGAAAGGGCAGTGTTGAGTGCAATAGAGATTGCATCATCTGTTTATCTGTTGGGGTGGTATGCAAATTGGCGTGGGTCTAGGGTTTCTGGGATAATGGTGTTGATGTGAGCCATGACCTGCCTTTCAAAGCAGCTCACGGTTACAGACAAGAGTGCTACAGGTCAGTAGTAATTTAGGCAGGTTACCTTGATGTTCTTGGGCACAGGGACTATGGTGGTCTGCTTGAAACATGTTGGTATTATAAACTTGGCCAGGGACAGGTTGAAAATGTCAGTGAAGACACTTGCCAGTTGTTCAGTGCATTGTCGGAGTACACGTCCTGGTAATCTGTTGGCCCTGCAGCCTTGTGAATGTTGACCTGTTTAAAGATCTTACTCACATTGGCTACGGAGAGCGTGATCACACAGTCGTCCGGAACAGCTGATGCTCTCATGCATGTTTCAGTGTTGCTTGCCTCGAAGTGAGCATAGAAGTCATTTAGCTCATCCGGTAGGCTCGTGTCACTGGTCAGCTCGCGGCTATGCTTCCCTTTGTAGTCCGTAATAGTTTGCAAGCCCTGCTACATTCAACGAGCGTCAGAGCCGGTGTCGTACGATTCAATCTTAGTCCTGTATTGACGCCTTGCCTGTTTGATGATTCGTTGGAGGGCATAGCGGGATTTCTTGTAAGCGTCCGGGTTAAAGTCAGGCTCCTTGAAATCGGCAGCTCTACCCTTTAGCTCAGTGCGGATGTTGCCTGTAATCCATGGCTTCTGGTTGGGGTATGTACGTACGGTCACTGTGGGGACAACATCATCAATGCACTTATTGATGAAGCCAGTGACTGATGTGGTGTACTCCTCAATGCCATCGGAAGAATCCTGGAACATATTCCCGTCTGTGCTAGCAAAACAGCTTCGCATCTGTGTCACCTGACCATGTCCGTATTGAGCGAGTCACTGGTACTTCCTGCTTTAGTTTTTACAGGAATCAGGAGGATGGAATTATGGTCATATTTGCCAAATGGGGGGCGAGGGAGAGCTTTGTACACATCTCTGTGTGTGGAGTAAAGGTGGTCAAGAGTTTTTTCCCCTCTGGTTGCACATGTAACATGCTGGTAGAAATTAGGAAAACAGATTTAAGTTTCTCTGGATGAGCATTTTCTTGTTTGCTTATGGCCTTATACAGATCATTGAGTGCGGTCTTAGTGCCAGCATCGGTTTGTGGTGGTAAATAGACAGCTACGAAAAATATAGATGAAAACTCTCTTGGTAAATAGTGTGGTCTACAGCTTATCATGATATACTCTACCTCAGGCGAGCAAAACCTAGAGACTTCCTTAATATTAGATTTTGTGCACCAGCAGATATTTACAAATACACAGACCACCACCCGTTGTCTTACCGGAGACAGCTGTTCTATCTTGCCAATGCACCGAAAACCCAGCCAGCTGTATGTTATCCATGTCGTCGTTCAGCCACGACTCTGTGAAAAATAAGATATTACAGTTAATGTCCCGTTGGTAGGATAGTCTCGATTGGAGCTCATCCATTTTATTAACCAATGATTTGCACGTTGGCTAATTGGACTGATGGTAGAGGTGGAGTACCCACTTGTCGTCAGATCCTTACAAGGAACCCCAACCTACATCCCTAATCTCTGTCTCTTCTTCATGCGAATGACATGGATTTGGGCCTTGTCGTGTGTCTGAAGTAAATCCTTCACGTCCGACTCAAAAAAAAGAAAAAATCTTTGTCCAGTACGAGGTGAGTAATCGCTGTCCTGATATCCAGAATCTCTTTTCGGTCATAAGAGACAGTGGTAGAAACATTATGTACAAAATAAGTTACAAATAATGCGAAAACACACACACACACAAAATAGCACAATTGCTAGGAGCCCGTAGTACAACAGCATCTCCTCCGGCGCCATCTCAATTTACAAGGCTTTGCATGTAGGCAAAAAAGTGTATCCCTTTGCCATGTTTTTTGGGGCAATATTACTTTAGTGCTTTGTAACATACATATTCATGTTTATTCTGTATATTTGCATGCTTCTTTTCATTGTTATTTCGATAATTATTTTGGAGTCACTACAGTGTTGAGCCAACTCAGTTTTCACCCATCACAGCCACTGAACTCACAGCCACTGTAGCTGTTAAAAAATAAATACAAATAACATCACCAACGGCCTCATGGTGACATCCCTAAGCAGTTTCCTTCCGCTCCTGCAGCTCAGTTCAGAAGGATGACTGCATCTTTGATATTTCTGGGTGGTTTAATACATCATCCACAGCATAATTAATAAATGGACCATGCTGAAAGATATATTCGATGTCTGATTGTTATTGTTACCCATCTACCAATCACTGTTCCCTGGTCTTTGTAGTTGAATTTGTGCTTGAAATGTAATACTTACTGTCACGTTCTGACCATCGTTCGTATGTGTTTTCCTTGTTTTAGTGTTGGTCAGGACGTGAGCTGGGTGGGCATTCTATGTTGTGTGTCTGGTTTGTCTATTTCTATGTTTGGCCTGATATGGTTCTCAATCAGAGGCAGGTGTTAGTCATTGTCTCTGATTGGGAACCATATTTAGGTAGCCTGTTTTGTATTGGGTTTTGTGGGTGATTGTTCCTGTCTTTGTGTTTGCACCAGATAGGGCTGTTTCAGTGTTCACATTTCATTATTTTGTAGTTTCTTCATGTATAGTTTTTTCCTTCATTAAAATATCATGAATCATCATCACGCTGCATTTTGGTCCGATCCTTGTTCCACCTCTTCATCAGAGGAGGAGATAGAAGAGAATCGTTGCACTTACAGATTTATGTATGGGCACAGAGGAAGGGGTAGTCATTAAAAAAAATAATGTCAACCCCTTATATTTCACACAAACTGAGGTCATATATAGTGCATTCGGAAAGCAAGAGAAAAAAGAGAATCGTTACAGAATCACCCACCACAACAGGACCAAGCAGCGTGTCAACAGGCAGGAGCAGCAGGAGAAGCAACAGCGGCAGCAGGAGATACGTAATAAGGAATTCTGGACATGGGAGGAAATCCTCGACGGGAGAGGACCCTGGGCTAAACCAGGGGAGTGTAGCTGCCCCAAGGTGCAGCAGGAGAGGAGGCAACAGGAGCAGCCCAAAGAGGAGTACAGTATGGACTATACTTCTTGGGAGGAGATAGACAGGTGGGCGGTCGACCCAGGGAGAGTGCCGGAGCCCGCCTGGGATTCGATGGAGCAGTGCGCGGAAGGTTATCGGAGAATGAGGTTGGCGAAGCAAACACGGCGGCGCGGAAGGAAGCCCGAGAGTCAGCCCCAAAAATGTATTGGGGGGGGGGGGGGGGCTCAGGGAGAGTGTGGCAGAGTCAGGAGTCACACCTGAGCCAACTCTCCCTGTTTATCGTGAGGAGCCAAGGAGGAGACCAGAACCAGAGCCGGTGTTAGAGGTGAGCGAAAAAGAGACTGTGAAGGAGTTAATGGGGAAATTGGAGGAGAGAGAAATGAGGGAGTTGCTGTGTTGGTGCGTTAAGCATGGAATTCGCCCGACGGAGCGTGTCGGGGATTTGATGGCACCTGGGTCAGCGATTCATACTCGTCCTGAGGTGCGTGTTAGTCGGCTGGTGAAGATGGTGCCAGCCTCACGCACCAGGCCTCCTGTGCACCTCCCTAACCTTGCACGTCCTGTGCCAGCCCTGCTCTCAAGATCTCCAGTACGCCTTCACGGTCTAGCCCATCCTGTGCCACCTCCACACACCAGCCCTCCGGTGGCAGCTTCCCGCACCAGGCTTCCTGTGCGTGTCCTCGGCCCAGT
Source organism: Oncorhynchus mykiss (assembly GCF_057628025.1). NCBI lineage: Eukaryota > Metazoa > Chordata > Actinopteri > Salmoniformes > Salmonidae > Oncorhynchus > Oncorhynchus mykiss. The sequence goes on along the minus strand of NC_143023.1, from coordinate 86,834,789 downwards.
ACCACCAGTGCCAGCACCATGCATCAGGTCTACAGTGCGCCTCGCCTCTCCAGCGCTGCCGGAGCCTTTCTCCTTTCCTGCGCTGTCGGAGTCTCCCGCCTGTTCAGCGCTGCCAGAGCCTTCCTCCTCTACAGCGCTGTTGGAATCTCCCGCCTGTTCGGAGCAGCCAGAGCTGCCAGTCTGCATGAAGCAGCCAGAGCTGCCAGTCTGAATGAAGCAGCCAGAGCTGCCAGTCTGCATGAAGCAGCCAGAGCTGCCAGTCTGCATGAAGCAGCCAGAGCTGCCAGTCTGCATGAAGCAGCCAGAGCTGCCAGTCTGCATGGAGCGGCCAGGGCTGTCAGTCTGCATGAAGCAGCCAGAGCTGCCAGTCTGAATGAAGCAGCCAGAGCTGCCAGTCTGCATGAAGCAGCCAGAGCTGCCAGTCTGCATGAAGCAGCCAGAGCTGCCAGTCTGCATGGAGCGGCCAGGGCTGTCAGTCTGCATGGAGCAGCTAGAGCTGTCAGTGTGCATGGAGCAGCCAGAGCGGCCAGTCTGCATGGAGCAGCCAGAGCTGTCAGTGTGCATGGAGCAGCCAGAGCGGCCAGTCTGCATGGAGCAGTCAGAACTGCCAGTCTGCATGGAGCAGCCAGAGCTGCCAGCCTGCATGAAGCAGCCGGAGCTGCCAGTCTGCATGGAGCGGCCAGGGCTGTCAGTCTGCATGGAGCAGCTAGAGCTGTCAGTGTGCATGGAGCAGCCAGAGCTGTCAGTGTGCATGGAGCAGCCAGAGCGGCCAGTCTGCATGGAGCAGCCAGAGCTGTCAGTGTGCATGGAGCAGCCAGAGCGGCCAGTCTGCATGGAGCAGTCAGAACTGCCAGTCTGCATGGAGCAGCCAGAGCTGCCAGCCTGCATGAAGCAGCCGGAGCTGCCAGTCTGCATGGAGCGGCCAGGGCTGTCAGTCTGCATGGAGCGGCCAGGGCTGTCAGTCTGCATGGAGCAGCCAGAGCTGTCAGTCTGCATGGAGCAGCCAGAGATGTCAGTCTGCATGGAGCAGCCTTCAGTCATTGACAGCTCTGACCAAAAAAAGGAAATATCACATTTACATAAATATTCAGACCCTTTACTCAGTACTTTGAAGCACCTTTGGCAGCAATTACAGCCTTGAGTGTCCTCGGGTATGTGCTGCAAGCTTGGCACACCTGTATTTGGGGAGTGTCTCCCATTCTTCTCTGCAGATCCTCTCAAGCTCTGTCATGTTGGATGGGGGAGCGTCGCTGCACAGCTATTTTTTATTTTTACCCCCTTTTCATGGTATCCAATTTTTTAGTAGCTACTATCTTGTCTCATCGCTACAACTCCCGTACGGACCCGGGAGAGAGTCCTCCCGGGTGAAAGTTGAAAGTCATGCGTCCTCCGATACACAACCCAACCAAGCCAGACTGCTTCTTAACACAGCGCGGATCCAACCCGGAAGCCAGCCGCACCAATGTGTCGGAGGAAACACCGTGCACCTGGCAAACTGCGCTCGGCCAGCCACAGGAGTCGCTGGTGTGCGATGAGAAAAGGATATCCCTACCGGCCAAGCCCTCCCTAACCCGGACGACGCTGGGCCAATTGTGCGTCGCCCCACGGACCTCCCGGTCGCGGCCGGTTGCGACAGAGCCTGGGCGCGAACCCAGAGTCTCTGGTGGCGCAGCTGGCGCTGCAGTACAGCACCCTTAACCACTGCGCCACCCTGGAGGCCCTGCACAGCTATTTTCAAGTCTCTCCAGAGACTGTTCAATCGGGTTCAAGTTCAGGCTCTGGTTGGGCCACTCAAGGACATTGAGACTTGTCCCGAAGTCACTCCTGTGTGAACCTTTGCCCCAGTTTGAGATCCTGAGCGCTCTGGAGCAGGTTTTCATCAAGGATCTATCTGTACTTTTTGCCATTCATTTCTTCCTCAATCCAGACTAGTCTCCCAGTCCCTGCGGCTGAAAAACATCCCCACGGCAAGATGCTGGTTTCCTCCAGATGTGACGCTTGGCATTCAGGCTAGCAAACATTTCTAAAAACCTGTTTTTGTTTGTATGGGGTGTGTGTGTAGATTTGAGGAAAACATTTAATATAATCAATCTAATCAATTTAGAATTTAATCAATTTTAGAATAATAAAAATGTGGAAAAAGTTAAAGGGGTCTGAATACTTTCCGAATGCACTGTAACAAAAATGTTTAGCTAAGCCAAATCTTACTTCTGAACTATACAGAACAAAAATATAAACGCAACCTTTAAAAGAGTCAGTCCCATTTTTTCATGAGCTGAAATAAAAGATCCCAGAAATACGCACAAAAAGCTTATTGAGTAGTATTTATTTCTTGTGGGGAAAAACTCATTCTGACGGGCTGGGCCTGGCTTCCCAGTGGGTAGGCCTATGCCTTCACAGACCCAGCCATGACTACGCCCCTGCCCAGTCATGTGAAATCCATAGATTAGGGCCTGTGATCAATTGACTGATTTCCTTCAATGAACTCTAATTCAGTAAAATATTTGAAATTATTGCATGTTGCGTTTATATTTTTGTTCAGTATAATTTAGGCTTGCCTAAACAAAGGCAGAGAATACTTAAGCAACGACTATATCTTACTAATTCAATGTATAAAAAAATTATATTTCATTTTATTGTGTAGATCAATGACTAAAAATTTAATTTAAATCTATTTCAATCCCACTTTGTAACCCATTTTTTGCTAAATTCCGGGTGATTTGTTTATTTTTTTTAATCAAAAATTAAAATCATATTTCTTTACAAAAAAATTGGGGGCTCAAAAACTGATTCCGGGGACGGTTTTGGCCCACAGGTGCCGGTTGCCGACGCCTGCCGTAGACACATTTTTAGGTTGTTGTTGTCATCGTCTAGGGCTGGCACAATAAATCCTATAAAATCAACAATTATGGACAATAACCATGAACCCCAAAAAAAGTATAACAAATGTTTGTTTTTTTGTAGGCCAAAAGGCTAAATCAGAGGTCTCCGGATATCCAAAGGACAATCCAATAACTGCAAATACAGTGCCTTGCGAAAGTATTCGGCCCCCTTGAACTTTGCGACCTTTTGCCACATTTCAGGCTTCAAACATAAAGATATAAAACTGTATTTTTTTGTGAAGAATCAACAACAAGTGGGACACAATCATGAAGTGGAACGACATTTATTGGATATTTCAAACTTTTTTAACAAATCAAAAACTGAAAAATTGGGCGTGCAAAATTATTCAGCCCCTTTACTTTCAGTGCAGCAAACTCTCTCCAGAAGTTCAGTGAGGATCTCTGAATGATCCAATGTTGACCTAAATGACTAATGATGATAAATACAATCCACCTGTGTGTAATCAAGTCTCCGTATAAATGCACCTGCACTGTGATAGTCTCAGAGGTCCGTCAAAAGCGCAGAGAGCATCATGAAGAACACACCAGGCAGGTCCGAGATACTGTTGTGAAGAAGTTTAAAGTCGGATTTGGATACAAAAAGATTTCCCAAGCTTTAAACATCCCAAGGAGCACTGTGCAAGCGATAATATTGAAATGGAAGGAGTATCAGACCACTGCAAATCTACCAAGACCTGGCCGTCCCTCTAAACTTTCAGCTCATACAAGGAGAAGACTGATCAGAGATGCAGCCAAGAGGCCCATGATCACTCTGGATGAACTGCAGAGATCTACAGCTGAGGTGGGAGACTCTGTCCATAGGACAACAATCAGTCGTATATTGCACAAATCTGGACTTTATGGAAGAGTGGCAAGAAGAAAGCCATTTCTTAAAGATATCCATAAAAAGTGTCATTTAAAGTTTGCCACAAGCCACCTGGGAGACACACCAAACATGTGGAAGAAGGTGCTCTGGTCAGATGAAAACAAAATTGAACTTTTTTGCAACAATGCAAAACGTTATGTTTGGCGTAAAAGCAACACAGCTCATCACTCTGAACACACCATCCCCACTGTCAAACATGGTGGTGGCAGCATCATGGTTTGGGCCTGCTTTTCTTCAGCAGGGACAGGGAAGATGGTTAAAATTGATGGGAATATGGATGGAGCCAAATACAGGACCATTCTGGAAGAAAACCTGATGGAGTCTGCAAAAGACCTGAGACTGGGACGGAGATTTGTCTTCCAACAAGACAATGATCCAAAACATAAAGCAAAATCTACAATGGAATGGTTCAAAAATAAACATATCCAGGTGTTAGAATGGCCAAGTCAAAGTCCAGACCTGAATCCAATCGAGAATCTGTGGTAAGAACTGAAAACTGCTGTTCACAAATGCTCTCCATCCAACCTCACTGAGCTCGAGCTGTTTTGCAAGGAGGAATGGGAAAAAATGTCAGTCTCTCGATGTGCAAAACTGATAGAGACATACCCCAAGCGACTTACAGCTGTAATTGCAGAAAAAGGTGGCGCTACAAAGTATTAACTTAAGGGGGCTGAATAACTTTGCACGCCCAATTTTTCAGTTTTTGATTTGTTAAAAAAGTTTGAAATATCCAATAAATGTCGTTCCACTTCATGATTGTGTCCCACTTGTTGTTGATTCTTCACAAAAAAATACAGTTTTATATCTTTATGTTTGAAGCCTGAAATGTGGCAAAAGGTCGCAAAGTTCAAGGGGGCCGAATACTTTCGCAAGGCACTGTACTTGACCAGCAAATTGTATTTAGCATAGTGTTCAAATATGAAGATATCAGTGTATTAATGACCAAATGAAAGTTAAAAATCAAAATGGTGCTGTCTTCTTTTGGATAACATGACAAAATTTCATGAACATGCATTGCTTTCTGTGAGATGTGCAACACTATTCATCAAGCACACACACATAACACAGTAGTTGAAAGAGCAAGTCAACAGATTAAATGATAGGCTAATTCTGTCATGCCCTGATCTGTTCTACCTGTCCTTGTGATTGTCTCCACCCCCTCCGGGTGTCTCTTATTTTCCCTAGTGTTTTCATCCCTGTGTTTCCTGTCTCTCTGTGCCAGTTTGTCTTGTATGTTCAAGTCAACCAGCGAGTTTTTCCGGTGCGCCTGTTTTCTATTCTCTGTTACTAGTCCACACGGTTTTGACCTGTGCCTGTTTTTCTGGACTCCATTCCCACCTGCCTGATCATTCTGCCTGCCTGCCATTCTGTACCTCTGGAACTCTGAACTGGTTTTGACCTTTTGCCTGTCCACGATCATTCTCTTGCCTACCCCTTTCGGATTGTTAATAAACATCTTGGACTCTAATCATCTGCCTCCTGTGTCTGGGTCTCGCCTTCTGGTCTCTGCCAAGTGCCCCACACACACCTCAGTTATCACACCTTCCACTTAAAAGGGATACTGCGAGATTCTGGCAACTTACCCAGAGTGAGAAAAACTTGTGGAAATCATTTTTATGTCTCCTAATACAGTATGAAAGAAGTTAGCAGTTATTTCACAAGCCAATACTAATAAGCGTTAGCGTAATGACTGAAAGTCTACAGGTACGCTTCTTGTATGATTTTGTCAAATAAACGACTCATACCCTACTCCACAATATTGTTCTACAACTGTAATTGCCATTGTATTGAAAATACTGTTCTCCGGTGCAGAAAATATATGCGCTGCAAATGTCAAACCTGTGCGCACACCCATCCTTTCTTTATGCCTGGTTTTACAAGAACACACAATGCAGGAGAAAGTCCAAACACCTTTTGAAAATGAGGCCCTAAGCTATTGGCACACGGTATGTGAGTCATGGATCTCTCTCAACCAATCATCAACCTTTAGGCCTAAACTCGGGCAAAAACATGGAATTGAACCAGCACAAATTATTCAACCGTTTGTTGTCAATCTTCAACAAAGAAACAAACACATTGTTACATTTCTAGGTCAGGGCAATTCCACGGTAACAGAATTATGCAGAGACTCCAATTTTTCACTTTTAAATGTATGCCAAACTAAAACCTTTGATTTCAAAGTTTAACAAACCATGCAACTCTACGCACAATGTCTACTTTGAACAATTTACACAGTAAATAAAAACAAACATTTTCTTCAAACTGTGCAGATGCAGTTTGGTAACAGAATTAGAATAAAACTAAGGGAGATTTTACAGTAATTCTGTTACCACACTGCATCTGCACAGTTTTTCCTGTAAATGTGTATTGTATAATTGTCAGTGGAAATTATTAAAAGTAGTTATTGTGCATAGAGTTCTATGGTTTGTTAAACTTTGAAATCAATGTTTTTTGTTTGGTATAGGCTACATTTTAAAGTGAAAAATCTGAGTCTCAGCATAATTCCATTACCTTGGAATTGTCTGTCATATGTTTGAATGGAAGTGAAAAAACATTGTCAACTTAAATAATGGTCACTTCAGAATGCAAGATAATTCCTGAAACTAAACAATCTTATTCATATATAAAAATGGTATTGGACAGCTGTCTTGAATGCTGAACAATCAAGCATTTTCACAAGTCCTACTGTGCTGTCCTTGTTATACAATTATTTCTGTAAGTAACAATACAGTACTCTTCAGTAATAAATCCTAGTTTTATCACCTTGAGTGTCTGTGAAGACACTCATACCCGACAACTCAGTGTGCTTGAGTTGTCCTCTAAAATGCGGACATTCAGCCATCACAGGTAGGTAGGTAGGTAGAGGAGGGATCAATGAGGAATCAGCCACCATCAGCACTTATGACATGTTTCTATGTTAATGGAAAACATAGGCCTACATGTTTATTGTTCGCTTCACATTAGTTCAGAGTTTCCCCAAAACCCGGTCCTCGGGACCCCACGTTTTTTTTTTTTTGCTACAGTACTACACATTTGATTCAAATAAATCAACTAATCATCAAGCTTTGAACATTTGTAAAACCAACACATGCACTCGTTGGGGTCCCGAGGAAAGAGTTGGGGAAACGCTACATTAGTTGAAGAAACGTAAATGACATGCTATATATTATTACAACAACCAGAGCCTTCCATTGGCAAAGGTAACTTATTATCTACTTAACGTTAGCGAGTTAGAATTCCTATACAACAGAAATGATGTAATCCTGCGTTACCATACCTCCAAAATCACATCGTTGTCATGCTTCCCTTACAGTTCTGGAGAATGTTGTATTGCAAAAACGGGTAGATTTTAATTGGATGTTACATTTCAAGAACCCTCCCCCACACGCCGGTGTGTTAAGTGTGTCACTGTTTCCGGTCCGGGTAGTTCGTTTTCAAGTGTTGCGGACAATCTGGGATTTATATTTATTGAAATTGGATTACGCTGTTAAAGTCAAACATTACAACACGTTCTCAACCGCTCTGGTGACAAACATACTGTAACGACCCTGGGTTTATATGCGCGGAAATCGACTTTGCCGTGCGAACATGCTTTTGCGGCACAGTCGATAGCGCGCCGGACCTCAGGCTCGAAGGTCGAAGGTTCGAGACCTGCTGTTTCATTACAATACTTTATTTCTTGTCTCCATTCGTCCACAATTAATGCTTGCTGCGCTTTGCTACCACAAAAGATGGTGAAGATTAGCCATTTTGTTTTTGTAAGGAACTAAAAAACAGAAGCAGGGGTTCAACCTATTCAAGTAAATACATTTTTAATACATTTAGGCCACTTTTTCGGTGAAGTCAACTGAGCTGCTAGCTAACCAACTTTACACACTGTTTAGCTAAGTTAATTAAATGCCATTAGCAAGCTATCTTGATGTAATCATTGTAAATTAAAAACAGTCTCCATGCATTTGTAGATAACAGCCATAGAAGAGGATGAAATTGCTGCTTCAGCTGTCAGTAAAGGGAGAGTGTAGACTACTATTCTGGATAGGGCAGATAATTTTGTGGGAAGACATAAGGGAAAAAATTATCAATTTCCAGTCCCTAGAGGGTACAACTTTTAGGACAGAGATAATAGCAACATAATATTCTGTGCTGTCTAATTTGAGTATAATGAAGCCTGTTTCTTTGTGACGTGTTCTGCCCTCAAATCTGAAAAGCTGTGAAAGTCAGTTTCATATGAAGAGAGAGGTCCCAATGAATGTCCCAAGAGACTAAAGGTATATCCTATATGCCATGTGTTATATGTGTTGGCCAACCTACAGTACCAGTCCAAAGTTTGGACACCTACTCATTCAAGGGTTTTTCTTTATTTGTACTATTTTCTACATTGTCGAATAATAGTGAAGACATCAAAACTATGAAATATCACATTTTGAATCATGAGATAAACAAAATATATTTGAGATTCTTTAAAGTAGCCACCATTTGCCTTGATGACAGCTTTGTATACTTGGCATTCTCTCAATCAGCTTCATGAGGTAGTCACCTGGAATACATTTCAATTAACAGGTGTGCCTTGTTAAAAGTTCACTTGTGGAATTTCTATCCTTCTTAATATGTTTGAGCCAATCAGTTGTGTTGTGACATGGTAGGGGTGGTATACAGAAGACAGCAAACTTGTACACATTGTAAAATAGAAAATAGAAAACAGTATTCAGAAAGTGACCTACCCCTTGCATCACATTTTCATACTGGGAAGACCTGGCGTTCGCGATCTCCCCCTATCTGCAAGCGGGGCCAATTACAAAACACCTTATTGTCATCAGAGTTGAACCAACCAATAAGAATGCTTGAACATTAAATACACGTTTCTTTAGAGGCAAGTGGAAACATAATCAACCCTGTTACATATACTGTGGTTCCTCCTTTAACAATTGCGGGCCTACACCGCGGGACTTAGAGGTACCCAACATCACGGCTTCATTGCTCCAGACCACCACCAAGGGGGAGTTAGAGCACTCATTATGCATTTGGGCCCCAAAGTTTTAATATGACCAATCATTTCGAGTGGTTCCAATGGCAAATTTGACGCGAGCAACCCGTCCCTGGTGACTTTCTTCAGCAAAGATGGCTGACAAAACATTACATAGGAAGCAAATTTAATTAGTTGAAACATCATAATGAGTTTAAAAAGAAATGGTCATCAAGTTAATTTACGAAAATCACTATTTAGCAAGTTAGCTGACTAGCTAACATTAGCCAGCTAGTTAGCTGGTGTAATGACATGAGTATAACATTGTTATTAGTGTTGTTTAATGTTTAGGGACTCCTGAGAAAACCAGCAAACCAGGCAGTTGGTCTTGGGAAATTGTGGATGTAAAGAATCTAGCTAGCTAAAACATTTACTGCAAATTGAATGTACAATTGTGTACGCTTGCCTTGCAATGCAGCTAAAGCAACTATTTAATTGCTTATCATGTAGTGGAGGATAAAAATAACTATGCCTATGGATGTGTAGCTAGCAGTATGTAGCCAATCTGTGTATGGACCCTAAAACGTTTGGTATGAATGTTAGTTCAGAACCTATCTATGAAACTCAGCTATCATAGTTGTTGTATCAACTTCAAGTCTGAATGGCATTAATGAAGCCTATGGATTGAGTAGAATATAATAACTTTATTGTGTCAAGGATCAAAGTCCTATATACACATGTACTGTAGTTATTACCACGCATGAGATCCCCACATTGTAGCCTGTACATTGAATATATTCACCGATCATGTTCTCTTCCTTGGCAAATAAAGGTGTGGTTCAGGTATGAATCTCTGTGAGACATTCTTTTTCAGTCATGTCTAATACCAGGTGTATCAAACTCTATTCTTTGAATGATGCTGTGTCTGCATGTTTGTAAACTCAGCAAAAAAAGAAAAGTGCTCTTCACTGACGAGTCACGGTTTTGTCTCACCAAGGGTGATGGTCGGATTTCCGTTTATCGTCGAAGGAATGAGCATTACACCGAGGCCTGTACTCTGGAGGGTGATCGATTTGGAGGTGGAGGGTCCGTCATGGTCTGGGGCGGTGTGTCACAGCATCATCGGACTGAGCTTGTTGTCATTGCAGGCAATCTCAACACTGTGTGTTACAGGGAAGACATTCTCCTCCCTCATGTGGGTCATCCTGATATGACCCTCCAACATAACAATGCCACCAGCCATACTGCTCGTTGTGTGTGTGATTTCCTGCAAGACAGGAATGTCAGTGTTCTGCCATGGCCAGCGAATAGCCCGGATCTCAATCTCATTGAGCACGTCTAGAACCTGTTGGATCGGAGTGTGATGGCTAGGGACATTCCCCCCAGAAATGTCTGGGAACTTGCAGGTGCCTTGGTGGAAGAGTGGGGTAACATCTCACAGCAAGAATTGGCAAATCTGGTGCAGTCCATGAGGAGGAGATGCACTGCAGTACTTAATGCAGCTGGTGGCCACAATATACTGACTGTTACTTTTGATTTTGACCCCGCCCCCCCTTTCTTCAGGGACACATTATTCAATTTCTGTTAGTCACATGTCTGTGGAACTTGTTCAGTTTATGTCTCAGTTGTTGAATCTTATTATATTCATACAAATATGTACACATTAAGTTTGCTGAAAATAAACACAGTTGACAGTGAGAGGACGTTTCTTTTTTTGCTGAGTTTATTACAATTATACACTTCAACAGTGTTTACCACTCCTGCTCCTGGGACGTCAATGATTATAAATTGTAACTATACAATAGACTAGAAACATGATCTAAGTAAATGCTGATTTGTAATTCATATATACAGAAAAAAAACTATGCATCTCTAACTCCCTTCATCTGCATTAATCTGTGGACACAGGATAGTATTTCAATGAGATACTTAATTTCAACCAGTGGAGAATGTGAAACGCTTTATTGAAAGAAGTTCATTATACAGGTGTTATAAATACATAATACATGCATTAGAATGATGATAATTGTAATATTATATTATGAATACAAGTTCAATCTGTACTTCAAAGCACATATGGTGTGAATTATAAAACAAGGAAGACAGACAAGGTGGGGGAGAAGTGTAGAAGAAAGGGAAAGAGGTAAGAACAGGCAGACAGCATATGATTAATGAATTACAGTGCTACCCTAATATTCTCTCAGTTCATAACAATTACAGTGTCTCTAGCGTTGTCTACTAACTAGCCTTGGACCCCCAGTTGGCCCAAAGGTTATCTTAAGAGCGGGTGAGGTGGCGATGACGGGACTGGCTTCCTCTCTCACATCAAAACATACCGGCAGAGGAGAGACAGATGGATAGAGAGTGAGCATGATTAAGCCAAGTTTTTTTTTATTCTAACATGGTCAGTCAACATAATCAGGAGGTGAAATGCTTAACTGACCTTGGATCATTAACTCTGGGACTACTATATCTCTATCTGTATTTAAATGTAAAGCAAAAATGTGCACAGGTGTTTAGAGCATTCCGATATGCCACAGTTGGTGAGGTGTCAGGTTCGCCTCTGTACTTAAAGGGCGATTATTCCAACTCTCTGTGAAATGCTGCAGATCTGCCCCGCAGACGAGGTAGGAACACATATCCCACACAGAAGAGGTGGATAGAATTCGACAGGTCAAGGTATCCTTCTTCCTCCAAACTGTGCATGTGAGACAGGTTCCATGTACAACAAGACAGGCAGAGAGGAAGAGAGAAAAATAACACAGAACAGTTTAATTACCTCTGGTTATGGACACTTTTGACAGCAATAAAGCTTCCACGGCCTGTTCCTCGGACAGTGAACATCTGGCAATATCTACTTTTTCGACCCCTTGATCAGCTCACACTCTGAAAGTAAAGAAAATAGATGATTTTTTGTAGATATGGAAACAATAACTGAGATATGACCGTTCAATCTAAAGCAGCAGATGTCATTTTCAGGATACGTCAATACAGCACAGAAAACACTAGACTGGTATTGTGGTTGTTCATTAGGTGATGGGAAATATGCAATATGCATACAAAATAATATGTGATACCTGTTATATCTTGAAAAAAAGCAATGGAATGAAAAGTGAAATGTTTAACCTATTAACCTGCTTCATTGTTGATGTATTACCAGTTGATGAAGACTCCAATTTCATACATCATTGACAATTTGTCTACGAATAAGTAAGAATAATAAAGTTAAAATAACTTCTTAGATTTGATGGAGACATTATACATCTTAGTACCTTGTCCATTTATGATTTGTATCAATGTGGACGAGAGACAGGAGGGAGCAGGAACAGAGTATTTTTGCCGAACATTGCAACGGAGTTGGATCATTCTGGCAATGATACCTGCACCATCTACACACTGCAAAGACACCCTAATACCATGACCACACCGCTTGCATCGAGTGCACAAGCATCGCAAAATAAATTCAGAAATCTATGTTATTCAATTATTGCTACCACCAAGCTAGACATGTGACAACTTGATTGTAGCATATAGGTAGCTAGCTAGATACATTGTAACTAGCTAGCTAAGTGTTAAAGTTGGCAACTATTAGCATTATCTAACTGTTAGCTAGTACTTGCTAACGTTAACTATAAACGTTACAACAACATGAAAACACTAGTTAACACAGCCAGTCATAAACCCTGCCTATTTCTACAATGTACATTAGCTAGCTAAAACTGATTTTAAATTGGTTTTATCAAAAACTTCCATCACCATGGAGGTTAGTCATTTAACTGTATGCCTAATATAACCTTAAATTAAGACCAAAAAGCACATTGTTTTCAATAATTTTTTCGATATTTTGACATTGTTAGACATTGTTAACGTTATGACTCATGCTAGCAATCCATGAAGACTGTGTTGAGAGGGTTTAGCCAAAATAAAAAACAGATAAAGCTAGCTATCAAACAAAGTTCTCACCAGTAAATCAAACGTACTTGTGACTACCTAACCCATTTTGTCTGTAAAAGCTAACTTTAGCTAACGTTAAATCTCGTTAACGTTAGCTATACAATGATGCTCCTTTTTGGATTCATTGTTGACTGAGTTTTATCCAAAAGTTAATGTAAACAAAATCCTAATAAATATTGCTAAATTGGTGATCAACTGATTACAATAATAGTGAGAGACATTTCTCGCAGATAGTTACAAGGAAGCAACTGTAATCCTTTGTTTAGACAGTTTTAAATGCTGCTGAGACATTTCATATCACGAGACTATATAACCGGCTTGTTCACAAAGGTTAGAGATGCTGCTGGCTACGCAATCTGCAGTCTTAAAACCACATCAAGCAAGCACCCAAACATTTAGGAAATTAAATATTTGAATTAATTGATATGTGTATATAAAAGTTGTATTGATTTTTTATCAATCCTTATTTTACAAGGTAAGGTGACTGACAACACATTCTCATTTACAGCAACAACCTGGAGATTACTTACAGGGGATATGGGGGATGAATGAGCCGATTGGAAGCTGGGGATGATTAGGTGGCCATGATGGTACGAGGGCCAGATTGGGAATTTAGCCAGGACACCAGGGTTAACACCCCTACTCTTATAATAAATGCTATGGCATCTTTAGTGACCACCCATTTAACATCCCATCTGAAAGATGGCACCCTACACAGGGCAATGTCCCCGGTCACTGTCCAGGGAGATCTTTTTTTTGACCAGAGGAAAAAATGCCTCCTACTGGCCCTCCATCATCACTCTAGAAGCATCTGGTCTCCCATCCAGGGACTGACCAGGACCAACCCTGATTAGCTTAAGAGTCAAGCCAGCAGTGCGATGCAGGGTGATATGCTGCTGGCTATATCAAGTTCTATTTTCATATAGGCGCTAGGCTACTCACTATGATTAGAGACTATGCAGCCAGTGTGTAGCCTACATTGACAACCCCTGAGGAGCTAACCTCAGCAACCAATCACCTCCCATTTGAGGCATAAAGATACTGGGATGCGTTCAGTTCAATTGAACATTTGCTATGTAGCGGAATAGTTTATACGTTTTCCCACAACCTTCTGGAACAGACTTTCCCATGCAAAAAAAGATTGCAGTCAGAGTGCAGTATAACTACAATACAATCGTGGCCAAAAGTTTTGAGAGTGACACAAATATTCATTTTCACAAAGCTGCCTCAGTTTGTAGGATGGCAATTTGCATATACTCCAGAATGTTATGAAGAGTGATCAGATGAATTGCAAAGTCAATGCAAATTAACTGAACCCCCGCAAAAAATGTCACTGCATTTCAGCCCTGCCACAAAAGGACCAGCTGACATGTCAGTGATTCTCTCGTTAACACAGGTGTGAGTGTTGAGGAGGACAAGGCTGGAGATCACTCTGTCATGCTGATTGAGTTCGAATAACAGACTGGAAGCTTCAAAAGGAAGGTGGTGCTTGGAATCATTGTTCTTCCTCTGTCAAGCATGGTTACCTGCAAGGAAACACGTGCCGTCATCATTGCTTTGCACAAAAAGGGCTTCACAGGCAAGGATATTGCTGCCAGTAAGATTGCACCTAAATCAACCATTTATCGGATCATCAAGAACTTCAAGGAGAGCGGTTCAATTGTTGTGAAGAAGGCTTCAGGGCGCCCAAGAAAGTCCAGCAAGCGCCAGGACCGTCTCCTAAAGTTGATTCAGCTGCGGGATCGGGGCACCACCAGTACAGAGCTTGCTCAGGAATGGCAGCAGGCAGGTGTGCATCTGCACTTACAGTGAGGCGAAGACTTTTGGAGGATGGCCTGGTGTCAAGAAGGGCAGCAAAGAAGCCACTTCTATCCAGGAAAAACATCAGGGACAGACTGATATTCTGCAAAGGGTACAGGGATTGGACTGCTGAGGACTGGGGTAAAGTCATTTTCTCTGATGAATCCCCTTTCTGATTGTTTGGAGCATCCGGAAAAAAGTGTCTAAGAACACGGCGATGAATAAATTACGGAATGATGGAGCACCTTGCCATAAGGTAAAAGTTAGAACTAAGTGGCTCGGGGAACAAAACATCAATATTTTGGGTCCATGGCCAGGAAACTCCCCAGACCTTAATCTCATTGAGAACTTGTGGTCAATCCTCAACTGGCGGGTGGACAAACAAAACCCCACAAATTCTGACAAACTCCAAGCATTGATTATGCTAGAATGGGCTGCCATCAGTCAGGATGTGGCCCAGAAGTTAATTGACAGCATGCCAGGGAAGAATGCAGAGGTCTTGAAAAAGAAGGGTCAACACTGCAAATATTGACTCTTTGCATCAACTTCATGTAATTGTCAATAAAAGCCTTTGACACTTATGAAATGCTTATAATTATAATTCAGTATTCCATAGTAACATCTGACAAAAATATCTAAAGAAACTTTGTGAAAATTAATATTTGGTCATTCTCAAAACTTTTGTTCATGACTGTACAATGCAGCATAACTGTAGTTCAAGTGCAGTCTAACTGCAGTATGTTGGAAATACCACGTCCAAAATAATAACTCCGGTCAGGGGTGTGGCTTGAAGCAATGAGTGAAGTAGTTAAAGGGCAGCGGTGCATTCTGAACCCACAACTCAACCCCTGCTCGTTTTTCAACTGGTCGGTCAGTACAGCACCATTTCTGAACGCAGCCCTGGTCTGAGGTGAAAATTATACAATAAGCTTCCAACTTCGGAAACATTAGGATTGATACATTAATTAGCAATATAAACATGCAGCCATATCAATCAAAAACCTGCAAAAAATTTTACTCAGAGCAGAGGATTCACTTAATTGTTTATTGCAAAACATATATCAATTTTGGCACTTCTGGAGTTAGTTGATTTAAAAAATATAAGTGGTTAAATTCTACAGTTAAAGTGCATACATTTTTCCTCAGTTATTGCTCAACTGTAATGATCCCTATTCCCAATTACTGCATATCTTGCAGTAATTTGTCTTTTTACTAGTAATTGCTACATACAAACACAGAACACCACATATAAAAAATAGCATGGCACTTTAATTAAGAACACGAAAATATAGATATACATTTTCTTTATAGACAGCACATATAATCAAATTAATAATACATTTAAATCAACAATTGTATAACACTTTTTCAAATAATAAAAACAATGTGTTGGTCCTAAACAGTTTTTTGCCATTAATTTGATGTGGTTAGGATAAAGAAATAGCTTGAACTACTTATAAAAAATAAATGGGCTTTAAGCTAAAACCATGGAAGCTTAGCCTCCTCACAACTTTATTTCTCCAATAAATGTTCTAAATCACATGCCCTATAAATAAACACGAGTTTTTAAAATATAAAATAAAAACTATAAAAATAATGAAATAGAATGAAATGTCAAACGTGGTGACCTACAGTCAGCAATGCTGGACACTCAAACTGCAGCAATCCAATTTCAATGAGCGTTGAGGAGTTTCTCCAAAATGTATTTAACTTCGTTTGGCGTTAACTCCTCCAAATCCGGAAGATCATCGGGAAGAAGGCTTCTGGTTCTCACTTTCTCCACTCTCTCTGCATTTCGGAGCGAGGCTGTATGGATGTCCCTCAGTTTCATCTGAAGCCAATCTTGCCTCAACTGCACGTGCTTGTGTTCTCCAAGGTTGTGCATTAGTTGTACTTCACTAACAGATCTCTTTCTGTAGGAAACAATACATAGTAAGTTAGATGTGTCTGATTTAAAACAAGACTTTATCATTTACAACAAGGCTATAGGCCTACTTGTATCCTGTCATATCCAGTCATGTTACAATTCAACATAATATAGCCCATAATATAAAGGTATTCCATTAGGTTATTTCTAAACACTGCATATAGAGTTCAAACCTACCTCAATGGTCGTCCTTCTGATAGCGTTGAATAGTATAACATGCAGAGTGATACAAGTACCACTTTTATGTCCAAACCTCTGATAGGTAACATTTTGATAACCTGTCAAAGAAAAATAAACAAAGGATTAGATCATAAACTTATATCTGGAATACATTTCTGTGTTTCATAAACCACAATTTTTCATTCCAAATAAAGTAAAATAAGATTTAATTTCTATGTTTGATAAGCAACCATTTGTACTACAAATAAAGTTTAATAGGCTATACAATTTTACTTAGAAAAGACATGGCATGTCATGCAGACAAAATCATGACAAAGTTGCTAAAGTTCAGCTTGCCTCGTGTGACAGGCTTCTCTGGAAAGTTGTGACGTGGCGTGCAGGGGTTTAAACCCGAATTGTAGATCAGCCTATCTGTTATGATTAGGGTACGTCTCCCAAAGTTCCTTTTATAGCCCTCTGCCCATTGATGAACCGCCTTCATTATTGGTGTTGATGTCACTTGCCTTGACGGGGATAGACATTCACATGAAAACACCTCCGCAACTTCGAGCTTTCAGCACCTTTGCCCGGGGATAACTAATTGGCCTGCTTCTGATACTGTGCTATTTTCAATAGCAAATATTTATAATCGACTACTAGGATCAGCCTTTCAGTGAATGTTTACATTACTGACATATTGCAACTTTGGGGTGGAAGCCTTTTATACAGTACCTTTTTATATTAAATTTGTTTGGTAGGCTTTGTCAAATTGTGTATAGTAATAGTGTATAAAGTATATATTTATATTGTAAATATATTGTATATTTATTGTAGGCCTAAAGGATTTTTCCAGTCCTTTTGAGTCTAAATAGATGGATGATTTGGGGGAATTTCGTGTTTTTTTTCTATCAAGATTCAAATGAGAAATTAGCAATAGGCCTTTAGACACATTTATGACCACAGCTTAGGCTTTAGGGTATCATCAAGTTTCCCTGGGATACCAACAACCATCCACTCACAATGACGTCACAGTAACGTCCAGTGGGCTTAACCGTAATAAGTAAAGTGTGCCGGGAAAATACCGACGCACTTGTTTGATCATTCACATAGTGTAGGCCTACTGTTTTGTCAAGTTTCAAATGTGCAGTTGCTGTTTGTAAGCAGAAAAAAATCACTGTGGAACATCGGGTAATTCATGACTGACTCAGAGATGTAGTTGCACTGTTATGGATTCAAATATTGCTCAGATGAAAAAATAAACCATAATGCCTAATAAATTGATTAGCCTAATGTTATATATTAATTTCCTATCTTGTAATGCAATTTCACTCAAATTTAGGCTCACACACCTTATTGATTCAAAAGCATTGCCTTGTATGTCACATTTTCTGTAAGCCATGATAAAATAATAGGGTACTAGAAATGCATAAAAGTGATTGAAAAATAACCTTCAAAGGCTAGTCTATCATATGAATTACAAACCCACAGAAACCTTTTAAGAAGAACCCCCACACCCACCCTCTCTATCCCATAATTGATGTGCACTGTCAACTCCCTAACTAGTATCAACTATAGGCCCCTCCTTCCAGATATATGGACATAAGAAACCCCATTGGTCTTCATTTATCCAACTGATATGCCACACATCAGCTCTATTGACACATGCTATGCCATATAATAGCCATAAGTCATTATAGCCATAAGTCAAATCTCTTTCTTCCTGATGCCCCCGAGTCGAGATCTCCTGCTGTGGCCACAGGTGTGTAGGATGATCCATGGGAAGTGAGCTACCCTGTCCTACTTTTATGGGTGCAGGGCGTGCAATGACACATTAGGTAACCGTGCGGGAATCTTTCTAAATGTGGAAGAGGAATGGCTATGTCATGACACAGAGAATACATCCCAGAGAGGAACCAAACAGGTCCGACCTATAGATCTTCCCTCGTGGACTGGTTAGGGTTTCTGTCAGGGCAGCAGGCATGCATGCCTCCAAAAAGAACATGACGACAGAGAGTAGGCAGTCCATGATGTTATGTGAGGACATAGGCAACTTTCAGGTGCTTCTGGGCAAAGAACATAAGATTTGCTATTCACTATGGTGGAGAAACAACGCAACTTTGGGTATTGGAAAGTTCTAGAATATGTTTGAAGGTGCACCTTGATGCACTTTTGTGCATAGTTGCACATGTTTCAAGCAATTTCAAAGCACTTTTCTATTAAGAAAATGTAAATCATTTTATTAGCTTGGAATATCCATTTTAGTGAGTGACTTATTGTTTGGATGAAGTAACTACCACCAAATCAATGTCCTGAACTGCTTATATTGATAATGATGCTCCGAGACTGAAACTGAATTTGCACATTGCACCTGTTTTTGATTTACTGTTATCCTGTAAAACAAACTTCACAGGTGGTGGGCAATTAAAGTTGTTTACATACCAGTTTAACAGGATTTATGGCCAAGCTGACCTGCATGTTAAAGATGTTTGCCCTTTTACTGGTTTCGTGTGATACTATTATGGACCACAGTGGGCATGTCCTGTTTAGATGACACCCACCAAACAAAATGACATTTGAACTTAGCATGAGATCCTAAACCATGTAGTTCTCATTACCTCATGCTGGCTCAATGTAAGCCATGTCACCGGTGGTAGTCCAATGTGACAGTATTGGGGTGGATGGGAATTCTCGCTGGATTAAAAAGAAGGTATTGCTAACGACATCTACCCTTACAACAATGACAATCAGGTGCTCAAAAATCTAGCAGAACCTTACTTATTAATAATTCAGTCAATACAGTGAATAATATAAATAAGTAGCATAACTGTACTATTCTTGGGTTTCTTTTTGGTTTTATAGACTATAAAAAAAAGCTGGAGCAAGACTTAATGCATAACATAGCATAAATACTCCTCATAATTCATCAAAATAGTACATTATGGATTAGTTTAAAATGCACTACATTATTTAGATAGTTTACATTTTAAAGGATCTATAGTTGTATGTTTTGAAATTTCTCCCTCATATGAGTCCAACCCAATCATACAGTACTTAACCGTGTGTATTGACATCCTAACTAATGACAAAAGTCAGATTAATTTGGGATTGCATTACCTACAGTACCAGTCAAAAGTTTGGACACACCTCCTCATTCAAGGGTTTTTCTTTATTGTTACTATTTCTGCATTGTAGAATACCACAGTATTCTGCAGCGATACGCCATTCCATCTGGTTTGCACTTAGTGGGACTATCATTTGTTTTCAACAGGACAATGACCCAACACACATCCAGGCTGTGTAAGGGCTATTTGACCATGAAGGAGAGTGATGGAGTGCTGCATCAGATGACCTGGCCTCTACAATCACCCAACCTCAACCCAATTGAGATTGTTTGGGATGAGTTGGACTGCAGAGTGAAGGACAAGCAGCCAACAAGTGCTCAGCATATGTGTGAACTCCTTCAAGACGATTGGAAAAGCATTCCAGGTGAAGCTGGTTGATTAAATGCCAAGAGTGTGCAAAGCTGTCATCAAGGCAAATATATTTTGATTTGTTTAACACTTTTTTGGTTACTACATGATTCCATATGTATTATTTCATAGTTTTGATGTCTTCACTATTATTCTAGAATGTAGAAAACAGTTTTTAAAAAATAAATAAAAAAACTTGAATGAGTAGGTGTGTCCAAACTTTGGACTGGTACTGTAAATCAAATAGGGGTTTGTGAATCACACAATGGATCACACAATAACATGTATTGCCACATATCGGGGAATGTTCCTACGTGTGACTAGGTGGTAGAAAGTCACAGTGTAGGCTAGAGTATTGTCAGTGTTCTCATTGTTGGCTACCGTATAGGTGGCTAGTGTCCCATTGCAGAAATGGGCAAGCAGGATATGAGGCAAAAGTTTCAGAATATCTGCTCCACTGAACTTGCAAAATATCTTCTGGTTCTTTTTTTAAACAAAAATGTGGAGCAAACTCAAGAACCTTAAATGTCTGTTGAATTTTGTTGTATTATAATATAAACTGTATTTTAAATATACGGTTTAATAAAACATCATTAGATTTATGATTATAAACAAAATAAGTGTAATGTAAGTATGTGTTATTGCACCTGATTTTCTCTCTAACTCCGTCACAGGCACACCAAGTTGTCACCAGAAAGAGGAAATGCCTGAAAAACAACCAAAAGCAGTTACTCCCTAGTAACTATAGGAGAATGTATACATGGAACGCATTTGTATGACTCAAAAAGCAAAATGTTAATTCATGTCTTGTATGTTTATTAGTATAGCCTACCTTCAGGATTTGCAGTGCAAGGCAAAAGTATAACAAGTAGAACCTTTCGACGTAAGCAGCCTTAAGTACTTAATATCTGACACTACAGACACCAAATTAATTTAGCTCTACTTAAGGCTGCACTTTTCCCCCCAGAAGTGTCCCATTTACTCTCTATCCTCCTGGAGCAAAGCACCATGATGGGCTGGACTCTAACTCATGGCAAGCCAGCTTTGACTTTGGTTGATGGTCTGCATTTCCTCACCATCTCGGATCCAGTGCGTTCTAGTCGGCACACGCGTTGAATCATGTAAAGCAGCCCCATGGGTATTTTGTTGTGTACAGAAGCATGTCGATTACCTTACAGATTGGAATATGCTTGAGGTAGCTCATCTTCGTGGCATTAGCTTCTGGTGGGGGGAAAGGTGTCATATCACACACAGACATGTAAATGATGGCTTATGATGTACATATGGATTTTCACTGTAAGGAGAATTCTCAGGCACGTGTTCTCTCATCAATGCTCTTTTGACCAGACCTTTTCCACCAGCTATGTTGATATGCAACTTGATTACAATAATAAAGCAAGATGAGATAACTGTTACAACTTCTAACAGTGGTGAGTGGAGGAGTCAAGCGCAGAGAGCAGGTAATTCAGTTTGTGGATATTTTATTCCATAGACTGTGGAGCCACGACATGCAAAACACCATGAACACCATGAAACAGCATGAAACAACCCGTCCCAAAATACAACGGACTAAAACTGTCCGGAAAAATACTGATTACACTCATACACCAGATAACAGGAAAACAAGCCCGCACAAATACCCAGCGGGCCTAGTGCCCTTAAATAGCCTACAAACAAACACTAACTCAAAACAGGTGTACCAAATTACCCAATAAACAGAAACAAATGGAAAGGGAATCGATGGCAGCTAATAGGCCTGCGACGACGACCGCCGAGCGCCGCCCGAACAGGAAGAGGCACCATCTTCGGCGAGATTCGTGACAATAACAAGTGTCCAAGTTATTTCAGAGCCACCAAACTAATCTTGCATGTCTGACTCATCGACACTGTGTCGGTTGGAAGTGACCAATAAACCAATCATACTAGAAAGAAAACTGTTAATATCCAAGACCTTATCTGCAAAAACCATCCAAAATTAAAACAGCAGCATGCTGTGTAGATATCTGAATAACGGCAGAGACTTGCTATGTTTCAGTAGGATTCACGTGTGACTGAGAAGGACATTTTTTATTCTAAGCACAACATTAGACATTGAACATTTCCACTTCCTTTGACTCAGACTGGGATTTTGGTTCAACAACTGAGTGGAAGCTGGAATTTGTTCATTTAGAACGTCAGTGCATAACCCTGAAGAAATCGTCTGGGCTGATCCGCACATCTAGGAGGGAATGATGGCATTATGGTATGATATACACTATTGTATACTGGAACTATCGAGAATGTCTCAGCCTATGATGCCATTTGTCAATGGCTTCATCCCGATTAATCACAACTGTGAAGCTGTTCGCCACCATCTCACATGTCTAAATGATTGATACTTGTACGACAACAGAAGTGTGTGCCTTTTGAACGGCTATCGCAGGGAAGCATGTGCGGTTCATGGTTCCGTTGGCATCCAGTCATCGGCTGAGGGCTTTCATGTAAAATGTTACAAAGAGATAAGGTAATGGCCGCATCATTACAAGCACCTCCTCAGCAGTCAGTACCTTCACAGCTGTTATAAGCTCCAAAAAGTTCACGATGGGCTTCCTTTGTACCCACAGGCTTACCATGTCAACACAACAGTCTCCCCAGATGTGTTCGCAGAACAAGCCAAGGCAGTCTAGATAAAAACTAAAAACATGAGCACATGAATCGCATAATAGAAAGTTACTATTTTATTTGAATTCATTAGACTCAATGAATGATCTCAAACATTTATTGTGTGTTTCATCAATCTTGTCTTTCCACAGTGTGAGCCTGTTGCAGTGCGGGTTTGATTTATTTTTACCCAGAGACACATGAAGCATCAGGAAGGCTTACTGTATATCATGGATAATTATGTATGTAATGTCCCATACCTTAGTGATCATCGGAAAGTCGACTGACCCATAGACCCAGACAGCGTGGGCGGATGGAACTACTGAAATGATGGAAGGCATCTGACAATAATGCACCCCTGACCTTCCCTGTAATTCAGGGATCTAGGTAAAGCTGTAGCTTCCGCTGCATATTTCAATGCCACCTCGGAAATGGCTCATGCCCACCACAATAAATTGACTGGTTACTACTACAAGTACTAAGACAGTAAAACAAACAGTATACTCACATTATCATGTGCTATAGCATTAACAAGCAGATTAACAAGCAGATTAACACTTTATTTTAATAGCAGGGGCTCGCTTGTTTGGAGTCACCGATATATTGAATGATGTCTTTCCATATCTGCAACCTCTGCTGGGGTAGCGAAAGGTATGTAGCTATGTGCTATGTATTTTAACACTTAAGGGGTGATGTTTGCTTCCAAAAATAAGCAAAGCCCATGGTTTTGACACATTCTTCATTATACCTCCACAGATAAAGTGAATCCCTTGGGTGTGTAGAACATTTACAGGCAGAAGTAATGTAGCGCTTGGACAAATGGAGCATCAAGAGTGGAAAACAGATGAGAGTCTCGATCTGGAAGTCATCCATACATTAGTCATCCAATCATATGTGCAGTGTCTAAATACTGCAAGTTCAATACATCCGGTTCACTAGAGCCGCAACCACTGTAAATGTGAATAACAGTTGTAATGGCCTCAATGTCAGAAAATGAATGCTGTTGACTAAAATAATACATGTCATTTAGCAGACACTTTTATCCAAACAGTACCTCATAGTGTCAGCCACCCACGCTAGCGTAAAACCGGAGCCTTCGCTGTCTATTACCTAATCTACACACTCCAATAAACACTTCAACGACTACATTCGTTTCAGATATAAATACTTTCCTTCCATGTTATATTACGGGGATGTTCCTACGTGTGACCATTGTGACCGGCTGGTAGAAAGTCACAGCGTAGGCTAAAGTATTGTCAGTGTTCTAATTTGGTATACCATATAGGTGGCTAGAGTCCTATCACAGAAATGGGAAAGCAGGATATTAGGCAAAAGTTTAAGAATTTCTGCTCCACTGAACTTGCAAAAGATCTCTTGGATATTCTTTTAAACAAAAATGTGGCGCAAACTCAAGAACCTTAAATGTCTGCTGAACTTTGTTTTGTAATAGAACATGTATTTAAAATGGTTTAATAAAACATTAGTAGATTTATGATGCTAAACAAAATATTGTAATTCAAGTATATGTTATTACACACACACACACCAAGTTGTCACCGGAAAGGGGGCATTGCTGAAAAAAAACGAAAGCAGTAATCAATGACTAAGCTTTGCAGCCGTACACTAGGCTATTACTGTATCAACCTTATTGTACAAAGGGCACAGTCTATTTTCACAGACAACATTCTCAGTCAGCCCTGATCATGACTGACATCATCAAGGCCTCAGATGATAGTTGAGAGAAACTTTTTCCCACAATAAAAAGAGAAAGGAGTCCCCCCATTTTTATGAGCACCGCTTTCCCCTTAGCCTGTGAAAACAGTAAGCACAGTAGGACCTGAAGGTTGCTGATGCTATGCTATGAGACATGATGGGAGCTAGACTGCAAAAACTGGTTGAATCAATGTTGTTTCCACATCATTTCAACAACAATAAACCAATGTGATGATGTTGAATCAACGTGGGGAAATTATTGGATTTTTTAAAACCTAAATCCAATGACAAAATGGCGCCGGAGGAGATTGCCGCCGTTTTACGGTCTCCTAACCAATTGTGCTATTATGTCTTTTTTCTTTCTTGATATTTGAAAATGATTTTGTACATAATGTTTCTGCAACAATATCTTACGGAAGAAAAGAGCTTCTGGATATCAGGACAGCGATCACTCACCTCGGATTAGACAAAGATTTCTTCAACAACAACAGCAGCGGTCTGTGCATATTTGTAAACAACAGCTGGTGCACAAAATCTAAGGAAGTCTCTAGATTTTGCTCGCCTGAAGTTGAGTATATTGTGATAAACTGCAGACCACACTACTTGCCTAGAGAGTTTTCAGCTATACTTTTCGTGGCTGTTTATTTACCACCACAGACAGATGCTGGCACTAAGACCGCACTCAGACAGCTGTATAAGGAAATAAGCAAACAGGAAACCACTCACCCAGAGGCGGCGCTCCTAGTGGCCGGAGACTTTAATGCAGGGAAACTTAAATCAGTTCTACCAAATCTTTATCAACATGTTAAATGTGCAACCAGAGGATTTTTTTTTTCTAGATCACCTGTACTCCACACACAGAGACGCATACATGGCAGAGACACGTACAAAACAGAGACGCGTACAAATCCGACCACAACTCTATCCTTCTGATTCTTGCTTACAAGCTAAAATTAAAGCAGGAAGCACCAGTGACTCGGTCTATAAAAAAATGGTCAGATGAAGCAGATGCTAAACTACAGGACTGCTTTGCTATCACAGACTGGAACATGTTCCGGGATTCTTCCTATGACATTGAGGAATACACCACATCAGTCACTGGCTTTATCAATAAGTGCATTGAGGACATCGTCCCCACAGTGACTGTATGTACATACCCCAAGCAGAAGCCATGGATTACAGGCAACATTCGCACTGAGCTAAAGGGTAGAGTTGCCGCTTTCAAGGTGCGGGACTCTGACCCGGAAGCTTACAAGAAATCCCGCTATGTCCTGCAACGAACCATCAAACAGGCAAAGCGTCAATACAGGGCTAAGATTGAATCATACTACACCGACTCCGATGCTTGTCGAATGTGGCAAAGCTTGCAAACTATTACAGACTACAAAGGGAAGCACTGCCGCGAGCTGCCCAGTGACACCAGCCTACCAGACGAGCTAAATCACTCCTATGCCCGCTTCGAGGCAAGCAACACTGAGGCATGTATGAGAGCATCAGCTGTTCCGGACGACTGTGTGATCACGCTCTCCGTAGCCGACGTGAGTAAGACTTTTAAATACATACAAGACGCACATACAAGACACATTATCCCGCATTATCCCGCGGCCAGACAGATTACCAGGACGTGTGCTCTGGGCATGTGCTGACCAACTTGCTGACATATTTTTTTTATTTAAAAAAATAAATAATTAATTTGACCTCTTTTTCTCCCCAATTTCGTGGTATCCAATTGTTGTAGTAGCTACTATCTTGTCTCATTGCTACAACTCCCGTACGGGCTCGGGAGAGACGAAGGTTGAATGTCCTACACAACCCAACACAGCGCGCGTCCAACCCGGAAGCCAGCTGTGTCGGAGGCAACCTTGGCTAGCGCGCACTGCGCCCGGCCCGCCACAGGAGTCGCTGGTGCGCGATGAGACGAGGAGATCCCTACCGACCAATCCCTAACCCGGACGACGCTAGGCCAATTGTGCGTCGACCCACGGACCTCCCGGTCGCGGCCGGTTACGACAGAGCCTGGGCGCGAACCCAGGGACTCTGATGGCACAGCTGGCAGTTGCAGTACAGCGCCCTTAACCACTGTGCCACCCGGGAGGCCTTCACTGACATTTTCAACATGTCCCTGATTGGGTCTGTAATACCAACATGCTTCACCATAGTCCCTGTGCCTAAGAACACAAAGGCAACCTGCCTAAATGACTACAGACCCGTAGCACTCACGTCCGTAGCCATGAAGTGCTTTGAAAGGCTGGTAATGCCTCATATCAACACCATTATCCCAGAAACCCTAGACCCACTCCAATTTGCATACCGCCCAAACAGATCCACAGATGATGCGATCTCTATTGCACCCCCCACTGCCCTTTCCCACCTGGACAAAAGGAACACCTATGTGAGAATGCTGTTCATTGACTACAGCTCAGCGTTCAACACCATAGAACCCTCAAAGCGCATCACCAAGCTAAGGATCCTGGGACTAAACACCTCCCTCTGCAACTGGATCCTGGACTTCCTGACAGGCCGCCCCCAGGTGGTGAGGGTAGGTAGCAACACATCTGCCACGCTGATCCTCAACACTGGAGCTCCCCAGGGGTGCGAGCTCAATCCCCTCCTGTACTCCCTGTTCACCCATGACTGCTGCATGGCCATGCACAACTCCAACACCATCATTAAGTTTGCTGACGACACAACGGTGGTAGGCCTGATCACCGACAACGACGAGACAGCCTATAGGGAGTAGGTCAGAGACCTGGCTGGGTGGTGCCAGAATAACAACCTATCCCTCAACGTAACCAAGACTAAGGAGATGATTGTGGACTACAGGAAAAGGAGTACCGAGCACGTCCCCATTCTCATCGACGGGGCTGTAGTGGAGCAGGTTGAGAGCTTCAAATTCCTTGGTGTCCACATCAACAACAAACTAGATTGGTCCAAACACACCAAGACAGTCATGAAGAGGGCACAACAAAGCCTATTCCCCCTCATGAAACTAAAAAGATTTGGCATGGGTCCTGAGATCCTAAAAAGGTTCTACAGCTGCAATATTGAGAGCCTCCTGCCTGACTGGTTGCATCACTGCCTGGTAAGGCAATTGCTCGGCCACTGACCGCAAGGCACTACAGCGGGTAGTGTGTACGGCCCAGTACATCACTATTTTTATGGAATGGTCTGCCTACCCATGTGAGAGAAGCAAACTCGGTCTCAACCTTTAAGTCTTTACTGAAGACTCATCTCTTCAGTGGGTCATATGATTGAGTGTAGTTTGGCCCAGGAGTGTGAACGTGAACGGAAAGGCTCTGGAGCAACGAACCGCCCTTGCTGTCTCTGCCTGGCCAGTTCTCCTCTTTCCTCTGGGATTCTCTGCCTCTAACCCTATTACAGGGGCTGAGTCACTGGCTTACTGGTGCTCTTTCATGCCGTCCCTAGGAGGAGTGCATCACTTGAGTGGGTTGAGTCACTGATGTGATTCCCCCCCCCCCCCCTTGGGTTGTGCCGTGGCGGAGATCTTTGTGGGCTATACTCGGCCTTGTCTCAGGATGATAAGTTGTGGGGGCTGTGCTTTGGCAAAGTGGGTGGGGTTATACCCTCCTGTCCGGGGGTATCATCAGATGGGGCAACAGTGTCTCCTGACCCCTCCTGTCTCAGCCTCCAGTATTTATGCTGCAGTAGTTTATGTGTCGGGGGATTAGGCTCAGTTTGTTATATCTGGAGTAATTCTCATCCGTCTTATCCGGTGTCCTGTGTGAATTTAACTATGCTCTCTCTAATTCTCGCTTTCTCTCTTTGTTTCTCTCTCTCGGAGGACCTGAGCCGTAGGACCGTGCCTCAGGACTACCTGGCATGATGACTCCTTGCTGTCCCCAGTCCACCTGGCCGTGCTGCTGCTCCAGTTTCAACTGTTCTGCCTGCGGCTATGGAATCCTGACCTGTTCACCGGACGTGCTACCTGTCCCAGTCCTATTATTTGACCATGCTGGTCATTTATGAACATTTGAACATCTTGGCCATGTTCTGTTATAATCTCCACCCGGCACAGACAGAAGAGGACTGGCCACCCCTCATAGCATGGTTCCTCTCTAGGTTTCTTCTTAGGTTTTGGCCTTTCTAGGGAGTTTTTCCTCGCCAACGTGCTTCAACACCTGCATTGCTTGCTGTTTGGGGTTTTAGGCTGGGTTTCAGTACAGCACTTTGAGATATCAGCTGATGTACGAAGGGCTATATAAATTAATTTGATTTGGAGCTAAGCTGCCTGCCATCCAGGACCTCTACACCAGGCAGTGTCAGAGGAAGGCCCTAAAAATTGTCAAAGACCCCAGACACCCCAGTCATAGACAGTTCTCTCTACTACCGCATGGCAAGCGGTGTCGGAGTAATCTAGAAGAAAAAGAAACGCACACCTATTTAGGCGAGGTGCTGGCTAGCGGAGTAGAAAACTTGAAAATAAAAGAGAGCCGCACACTCTAGGAGCTCAGATGCAAAAAAAATTATTACCAACGTTTCAACAGCCAAGCTGTCTTCATCAGGGAATAATCACAAACACTGCGGGATGACTCGTTTATGTAGTGTTAAAAGACACAGGTGTCTGTAATCATGGCCAAGAGTGGCCTAATATCATTGGTTAATTATCAAATATTAAGATGTCATACAAAGAACAGCATACAAACAACAAATGGATAGCATACGATCATAAATTCATTTGACTACACAAGCTTCAAACAATTGCAAAGTCACAATAATCACAAGAATGGCTTCAGATCAAAGTCTACGTAGCGGTACCGGAGTGCCAAGTCTAGGACAAAAAGGCTTCTCAACAGTTTTTTCCCCCAAGCCATTAGAATCCTGAACAGGTAACCAAATGGTTACCCAGACTATTTGCATTGTGTACCCCCCCCCTCCCCCTCTTTTACGCTGCTGCTACTGTTTATCTTATATGCATGGTCACATTAACTATACATTCATGTACATACTACCTAAATTGGGCCGACCAACCAGTGCCCCCGCACATTGGCTAACCGGGCTATCTGCATTGTGTCCCACCACCCACCAACCCCTCCTTTTACGCTTCTGCTACTCTCTGTTCATCATATATGCATAGTCACTTTAACGATACCTACATGTACATACTACCAGGTGTCTGTATATAGCCTTGCTACTCTTTTTTCAAATGTCTTTTTACTGTTGTTTTATTTCTTTACTTACCTACACACACACACACCTACCTTTTCCCCCCGCACCATTGGTTAGAGCCTGTAAGTAAGCATTTCACTGTAAGGTTTACACCTGTTTTATGTGACAAATAATGACAAATAAACTTTGATTTGACATGGTGAAATGTTTTGTTGATTTCACTTTGAATTCAAGTTAGTTGACAAATGTACTTCAAATCTACCTTGAAATGACATCTGTGCCCAATGGGTGGTGACTCATAAAGGACTGAATGGGTGTGTAAAAAGGTTACTTCTGTACTCACCACCCTGAAGAACGCTGTGAAGGAAAACTGGAAAGTCTGTTGATTGCCTATACAGTAAATACTGACCATGTCAATTTTGGGGTGATTTAGGATTTTGATATTGTATTCACTTATTCTGAAATTGAGATCTATATTAATCTTTGGACAAAGAATATTATCTTTACCTACATACCATGTCATGTCATCGTCTTGCAAGGTCCAATTGAGATTGCTGATGGTAGTCCTAAAAGTCCCAAACACATTTATAGACAAACCCCCTTAAAATTAAACAGTTTGACACTTTGCATTAGGCTATATTATTTTTGCATCTTAATATTCTCATTTAGGTTAATTACCTGGTAGACCAACATTATTTGTAGATGCAGGTGAGTGATGGCAAGATTCGCATACAGTAGGTGTGTCACGAGATCAGCCAGTAGCCTTGTCAAATGAAAGGGCATGCGCGCTAAAAAGATGCGCTCTCTCTGAAGTTGAAGAGGTGGGTGGCGGGAGTCTGTCAAGTGTCAGGGCCGGAGAATGACTTGAGAAGGTAATTCATCGCTATATGATTAATATAGTTTCTGAAAACTTTATTTGGTAACAATTTAGATTTTATTTATTTATTTCAGTGTTCCACATCTGACATAATTCCAGACTATTTGGTGTATGCTAACTTTTTTTGTTGCGGTTGGTAGGCTAACGACCAAGGCCTGTAGTTAGCTCAATTTAATGTCGTTGTCATTTATGTTTCTTACTTTGTATTGGAAGACCACAGCCTGCAATCGCCGATATTTTCAAAATGTTGCCTGGTCAGGCTACTGTAACAAGTTCCATCATTAACATGTCGAGATGATGTGCAATGTATCAAGGTATGAGGCTCTTCTATGTGTTTAATGCAGGTGTTGGGTTACATGGTTTCAAGAGAGGATACAAGTAACGTTAACAGTTCCCCAACATTGGAGGAACAGAAGGCGTCTTGAATAACTGGTAAGACATTAAATTACAGTATTGCTATAGTCAGAGAGAATTCTAATTTGATAAATAGCCTTAAAGCATATTTTAAAAATCCATTGTGAGGGGCAGCCCCTAGACTGCATACATGTAAATAAGGCCTATGTAATGTAAATGATTTCATATTTCTATTTTGATGTCAAGAGGACCAATTATGAATAATTATATATAATAATTTCCACAAATTCTCTTTTCTAGATGGAGATGGCTGAAAGAGCAGAGACAGAGTACACAGAATCTGACACATTTTGTGATTCACCCAGGAGAGGAAAAACCAAAAAATCAAAGAAAGACAAATGTCTAAAAAAGAACAAAACACACAGGACAGAGTTGAAAGACACTGGTATTGAAGAGAAAAAGAAAACCAAAAAGGCCAAAGGTAACAGGAAGAAGAAAAAGAAGGGAAAAGTAGCCCTGGGATTACAAGATAGCTATTTTATTTTTGAGGGAAACAGTGCACCAAACTCTCCAATAAAGCCAATTAAGTCTAGGGGGAAGTCCACTGTAAAATTTGCTGTAAAACATTACATTAAGAAACAGGAACATTTGCCGGTGGTTAGTGACTTAGTGAAGGTACCCAAGAAGAAGGCCCAGAGAAAAAAGAAAGTTGCATTTGATTTATTCCCTGATTACATACAAGCAAAACAGCCAGAAGTAGTCAAGTGTTGCACCTCAACAACCAAAGATACTTTTCCCTGGGAAAGCCCCAAGAGTGACAATGAAAGCAACTTTTCTGGGACTTATCAGTGTAGAGAGGGGCAAGAACAGGGAACAGAGTATGGAAAGGGACAAACCAACTCGCAAAGTACTGCTGAAGATGCCAACAGTGAGGACCTGTTCATAACTCAGAAGAAATTCAGAGTACTAACATCTTCAGATCACTCCAGCAGTGGAGGCACTGGTGAAGCCAACACCACAAAATTGGCCAGGCATACCAAGTCACTCATAGAGCCAAAAGAGGAGCCACTGCTCTGGAAGTCAACATCTGAGACAGCCACTCAAACAGAGAACTTCTTTACCTCAGAGATCTCCACATTCCTCAGGTTTCACCAGTCGTGTGGAGCTACCGAGTGCTCAGAGCAACCTACTGACCTGTCTCTCCCTAACAGGACGAGGGCAGAGATGGGCATACATCCCCCATCTCAAAGAAAAGCCAATGAAGAGGAAACAAGCCCCCCACTTGGCCAAAAGTCAGACACAACGTCAAGTGAGGAGAATGACCCATTCTGGCGGTGCAAGAGTCAAGTTAAGGCAGTTCAGATGAGACTGAATGAATCTTTCTTCTTTAAGATGAAGGGCGAGGGACAGTCCCCAAGACCACAATCTCCCTTGATGAAACTTACACAGGCCTGTGGTAGGAAGAAAACAAAAAAGTAACAAGTGAAGTTTAAACCCAAACTTCCCCTCAAGAACTAAAAAAAAGTCAAAAACAATACAATTTTATTAGTGATAGTCATTCAAAAGGATACATTTGCTTTGTGGCGTTCTTTGTCCCAGGTTTCCAAAATAGGTTCATTTTATAGTTTTATATGTTTAAGTTTAATTAAAAACACATTCAATAAAAACATGTATTAATGCACATTTTATGGAAGAAATTGCATGTCACTCATCAAATAAAGTTTCTTAATTTGTCATTTTCTTACAATCATTTAGTGGATCATTAGCTGTGGTAGCAATAGCAGCTTCATGTGCAATACCATCACCACAGTACACATCACTAATTGATAACCTTTATTATTAGTGACATTCAACTGAAACACTATTCATGTAAAGCGTACACTAATTGTGCCTGAATAGCTTGATTCCAATCCACTTCCATAGATGAAAAAACACATAGACTGGGATGGTGACTGGTAACAGAAGACTGTAGAAACACACACTGCTAGTGCTTGTACATCCCTGAGGGAAATTATCATCCACAGTTGCAGAATAGAAAAGTCCAAATAGGGAGACTATAGGAACCAGTACTGTGAGGGTAGAGAGAGATAACATATTGACTTCTAGCTAACAACTAATTTCAACTGTTCAGGGTCAAGATCTTCTTGAGTCTTTACTGTTTGTGTTTTATGCCTGCTGTGCTGGTTTCACTGGTGTTGCAGGTTCTTTTTTAATCAATCTTGCATATTGGGAATCATGTTGGGAATCCCATCAAATATCGGGTATGCGATGCCAAGCTCCTCGTTGATGAGTTCATTGGTATTTACCTCGTACCTGCGTGATAAGACGAGAGTACAACAATTAGGCTAGCTAGCTAATTGTTAGCTGATGCTACCTATACAGCTGAGACAAAAAAAGTGGTGTTTCTGTCTCAGCTATGCCATAGCAAAACAAGATCGTCGTTGGATTAGGTAAACTAGTATAAATATGGCAATGTATAACATGACTCACCTCAATTGCTTTTTGGATAGTGGACAAACAACAAATTCGAGCAAGGATGTGTCGAAGTCCTTCACAACTGTCAAATGCCTTACAGATACAGGCAGAGGTCAATCACATATTTGACAAACCTTTGAATACTCCGAGTTTCATTAACTCATCTTAAAGAATTCTGAAACATGACCGAAGTAGCCAGCAGATGTGCCTTTTAGGGTGTTGTTGTTTCTGCAATGAACAGCAGCTCAAGCTAAACTGGAAGAACACACGAAATTGCACTGGTGCATCACAAATATAGTCCCCAGTATCTGATTAACTAGTTCCGTCCTCTAGAAATTCAACTGCACGTTTCAGATTTTCAACAGCAAATAGTGAAAATATTAAAAAGCACTTAAAAAATCAGAGCCGGTGTTAAATTGTCAGCTATATGAATATTACAGACGACTGATACAGGCTAATATAAAAAAAATAGTGTGCAGATTTGACAAGTGTTATACATGCCTGACCACGAGATGGTAGCACAAACTCACAGGTATTTTACTCAAATATAATGGCCGTGTTTGAGAGGATCAAAGCCGTAATGTGTCATTGGTAAATCGCCTGCACGATCGGCGGCAATGTCGAACAAGCCCAAAGTGTGTGGTTATTTACATCAGCGTTGCCATGTCCCCAGTTTTCTGAAAATTAGTCTACTTTGAAAACGATGTCGGGGGTGAAAATGTATTGTAACGACCCTGGGTTTATAAGCGCGGACATCGACTCTGCCGCATGAGCATGCTTTAGCCGCACAGTCGATAGCGCGCTGGACTTCGGACAAGAAGTTCGAGGGTTCGAGGCCTGCTCCCTGCTGTTTTTATTACAGTGTTATTGGTCGCGGATAACGGGTTTTTGTCCTACTTTTAAATTGCACCGCGGCCGCCATGGTTGCTGAGTGGAAGAGTGAGTAGTGGGGAGAGAGAGTGAGTAGTGGGGAGGGAGTGGGAGTACTGAGCGCGTGTGTGTGTGTTGACAGCTGAGTGATAGAGAGCATGGCAGCGATGCTGTCCTCTCACTCACTAAGCTCCCTGCAGCCGCTCTCTCAACACACACACCTTCAGCCCTCCCCACCACTTGCTCGTTCACTCAGTAACAGCCTGCCCCACTGCCTGATAGTCAGCAGCAGCAGGTAACGGTGAAATTAATCGAATATTTTTTTCTCAGAGAAATGTCATGGCGGCTTGGTCGAATTTAGAAGTTGCCCAAAAACCCGCAATCCGCGACCAATACATATTCAACCACGACATCGTTTTCAAAGTAGCAATTTTTTCCCGGACAACTGGGGGCATGGCAATTGATGTGAGATCAACAAACTAACAGCACGAGATGGCTACATACTTCTCTCCCTAAAGTGCCAACTCCTCTTGTTGCTATTTTTTAAGCCTTGTGGCCGGGTTTTGAGTGGTCATTGTGCTAGATTTTTTTTTCAGACAACCCTGATTTACATTTTAGTCATTAGCAGACGCTCTTATCCAGAGTGACTTACAGTTAGTGCATTTATCACATGATATATCCTTACACATGATATGGAAATGAGTCGAGTAGAGATGATGTTTTATGCATTTAAAGTCATTACAGCCTTTATTGTTCAAATGCATCTTTAATGAAAGTCACATAGGCCTACAGAAAAGGTAAAGGCCAAATATTACATTGAGATTGTTAAAAAAAAGTTGGAAGAAGAAAGTGATGTATTATGGTTGAGTTGCGGATATTGCTCTGAGAGTTTTTAGTGAAGGCATCCAAGTGTTTTAGGTTCTGTGAGCGCACTGCTAACATAATAGAATGCCTTCAGGTTCTAAACTGCAGCAGTGTAATTAGATTGAAGCCTGTGAGTATCCAGTTCACCGTTACCATCATTACAAACCCTGAGGACAAGCTTCTGCTTCAAGCAGGAACACATAACTTGATGAGGCTGAGGCTCCTCTCTGATTACATTCCATAAAGAAATATCAAACTTTGCTACCCAGTGAAATCTGATAACCTATTTCTGATTCATACCGTAGACTACAGTTTACTGTGTGCAGATACTGAAGAAAATAATCCATATCTCAGAATGATTTGATATCTATCACAAACTTCAAGGTAATGTCTCTTTAAAAGCATGTTTACAAAAAAACAACAGATACTGCAATTGTTTTTTCCAATAAAGTTCACTTTGCCTCTCACTTCTATCTTTCTAACTGACATTCTTTCATCCATGCATGTTTCTCCTGCCCAGGCTTTGCTGATGCCTGTGTAACGGATGTTCTCAGTACAGCTGAATGAATCATGTCACTCATGAGCTTTAAGGGTCACATGAAGAGACAGTGGTTGTGTTTCTCTGCCCAGATGTTCCATCCATCAACCAATGGTTGCATGTCACATGTCACATCATCGACTGTGTGTCGCTTTTGTGGAGCGATGGGTAACGATGCTTCGTGGGAGTCAGTTGTTGATGTGTGCAGAGTCCGGGTTCGCGTCCGGGTATGGGCGAGGGGACGGTCTAAAGTTATACTGTTACACCTGCCAGCTCTTACAATGCCTGGATAGGTGTTTTACGTATCAGCTAACCACATCATATACTATAGCAATCTGCCAATGACACAGTCGATGATGTGACATGCAACCATAGGTTGATGGATGGAACATCTGGGCAGAGAAACACAACCACTGTCTCTTCATGTGACCCTTAAAGCTCATGAGTGAACATGATTCATTCAGCTGTACTGAGAAGTACTTGCCTCAAAGGGTAGAGGAGGAAATTATAAATATACAGTACCAGTCAAAAGTTTGGACACACCCAGCTTCGTGAGGAATGCTTTTCCAACAGTCTTGACGGAGTTCCCACATATGCTGAGCACTTGTTGGCTGCATCTCAATTTGGTGATTTTCGGATGATTGTAGATGCCAGGTCATCAGATGCAGCACTCCATCACTCTCCTTCTTGGTCAAATAGCCCTTATACAGCCTGAAGCCTTTCTATTAACAGGTGTGTCTTGTTAAAAGTCCATTTGTGAAATTCGAGCAAGGGTTGCCTTCCAGAGAGACATCAGAGATTGTAACATTCTCTGTTTCACGGAAACATGGTTCTCTTGGGATATGTTGTCGCAATCGGTTCAGCCACCGGGCTTCTCTATGCATCTCGCCGACAAAGCTAAACACTTCTCTGGGAAGAGGAACGGTGGAGGTGTATGCTTCATGATTATTGACTCATGGTGAATTCATAACAACATACAAGGAACTCAAGTCCTTCTGCTCGCTCAACCTAAAATTCCATATAATCAAATGCTGGCCATTTTACCTACCAAGATAATTCTCGTCAGTTACATTCACAGCTGTGTACATTCCCCCTCAAGCAGACTCCAAGACAGACATCAAGGAACTTCACTGGACTATATGCAAAGTGGAAACCATATATCCTGAGGCTGCATTTATTGTAGCTGGGGATTTTAACAAAGCAAATTTCCTACCGTGTAATAGACAGAAACTCAAACAGGATGTACCAGTGACGAGAACCATTCAACGCTGGTCCGACCAATCGGAAGCCATGCTTCAAGATTGTTTTGATCACGCAGACTGGAATATGTTCTGGTCAGCCTCAGAGAACAACATCGACCAATACGCTGACTCGATGAGTGCGTTCATAATGAAGTGCATTAGAGATGTTGTACCCACTGTGACTATTAAAACCTATCCTAACCAGAAACTGTGGATGGATGGCGGCATTCGCGCAAAACTGAAAGCGCAATCCACTGCATTTAGCCATGGAAAGAGGTCTGGGAATATGACTGAATATAAACAGTGTAGTTATTCCCTCCGCAAGGCAATCAAACAAGCGAAATGCCAGTACAGGGACAAGGTGGAGTCGCAATTCAACGGCTCAGACACGAGACGTATGTGACAGGGTCTACAGGAAATCACAGACTACAAAAAGAAAACCAGCCACGTCATGGACACCGACGTAACGCTTCCAGACAAACTAAACACCTTCTTTGCCCGCTTTGAGGATAATAGAGTGGCACAGTCACAGCTTGATAACAAGGACTGTGCCCCCGCCCTCTCTTTCTCCATGGCTGACCAGAGTAAAACATTGAAACTTGTTAACCCTCGCAATGCTGCTGGCCCAGACGGCATCCCTAGCCGCATCCTCAGAGCATGCGCAGACCAGCTGGCTGCTGTGTTTATGGACATATTCAATTGCTCCCTATCCCAGTCTGTTGTGCCCACATGCTTCAAGATGGCTACCATTGATCCTGTACCCAAGAAGGCAAAGATATCTGAACTAAATGACTCCCCCCCCCCCCCCCCCCCCGTAACACTCACTTCTGTCATCATGAAGTACTTTGAGAGACTAGTCAAGGATCATATCACCTCCACCTACCAACCAGCCTAGACCCACTTCAATTTGCATACCACCCCAACAGGTCCACAGACGATGCAATCGTCATCATACTGCACACTGCCCTATCCCATCTGGACAAAAGGAATACCTATGTAAGAATGCTGTTCATTTTCTACAGCTCAGCATTCAACACCATAGTACCCTCCAAGCTCATCATCGAGCTGGAGGCCCTCTGTCTCAACCTTTCCTTGTGCAATTGGGTCATGGAGTTTCTGATGGCACCCCCAGGTGGTGAAGGTAGGAAACAACGTCTCCACTTTGCTGACCCTCAACACAGGCTATGCATCTGTGCGTGCTCAGCCCCCTCCTGTAGTCCCTGTTCACCCATGACTGCATGGCCATGCACGCCTCCAACTCAATCATCAAGTTTGCAGACGACACAACAGTAGTGGGCTTGATTACCAACAACAACGAGACAGCCTACAGGGAGGTTAGAGAATGCCAAGAGTGTGCAAAGCTGTCATCAATGCAAAGTGTGGCTATTTGAAGAATCTCAAATATAGAATATGATTTGTTTAATACCTTTTTGGTTACTACATGACTATATGTGTTACTTCATAGTTTTGATGTCTTCACTATTATTCTAGAATGTAGAAAATAGTACAAATAAAGAAAAGCCCTTGAATGAGTAGGTGTTCTAAAACTTTTTACCGGTAGTGTTTACCAAATTGTTTTACATAAAAAAACAGCTTTTAGAAGACAGAATGAGACACTTCCAAAGCGATATCGTCATTGTGATAATTAAAAAAAATCAAAGATTAGCTCTTTATGACCTTTCACAGCTCCTGAGCCTGACCAAGAGTAAATGGGATTAGGAGGTTCACTTTCTTAGTATTGAATTAAATGTAGGGGCTCTCATTTAGACAGCATTACAGTCTCATTATTGTTTGAAACGCTCGAGAACAAGCTCATCAACTCTCAGACAGATTTAGTTCCTAGGTACAATGTTGCCACAATTGTGATTCCTTGCATAGGGTTGAGATGATTAAAACAGGAGTCTTTCTCTGCAAGCAGGGTTTTCATTTCCAATTCCACGTTATTTAAGTATTGCCAACCCAGCACACTCTGTGTTTGATAATCAGCTCCCCATGGGCCTCTTCTCTCCCCAACACCTGAGCTTCCCCATCAATGAGACATTAAAACGAGAACTGCAGCAGTGCCTTAATACCCCTGATATACGACCATGCCCAGAAGTAACAAAGCTTACCCTGAAATTAAATCTCATGGTTAGTCAGCAGTTGAAACGCAGCAAGGCGTGAGATGGCCCACATTCTGCATCATTACTGTTCCTTCAAGGTCCCCAAGTGCTTCATTGCCCATGTAAATCACTGGGCTGTATTTAGCAGTGACTGTGTTGTGTTTATTCATTTTGGGTGTTAATTGGATGAGCTGTAATGCAGAAGTGTTAATGGGAGGAGATGCTATGGTTATAGACACTTGTTTGACCTTTCTTGTCTTTGATCAGCCCAGTGGTGATTTTAGTATGTAAATCTTGGTGGGGCAAACACATTTTTTTTGTGTGTGGGGGGGGGGGGGGGGGGTGCATGTCAGCAAAGCCACTACATAATACAACACAACACTAAACAATACATTAATTGAACAATAACGGTGATAAACGGTGCCCACAAACTGTTAGGGCCTACATAAAGCTGTCCCAACAGCAGAGTTCCAACAGCAGTCCTAACACCTTACCACTGCTACACCTGGCTATCAACGGAGCCTTGTCTGGCAGAGGAACAGTTCATTCTAGGCAGTTAACCCACTGTTCTTCGGGCGCCAAATATGCAGAAGACACATTTCAGTTGAAGGCATTCAGTTGTACAACTGACTAGGTATCCCCCTTTCTTAGAGTGTACACCAAGTCAGAAATTATTACATTTCTCTAAAACAGGTTATAGACTACATGCGCACCACGAAGTCAAAACAGTTGGTGAATTTAAGAGGGGAAAACAGCTTACTACACAAAATACACTTAGGATTACTTTCTTAGCTACAGAATACATATCTCCCTGACATATTACATCATTTATGCAGCAGCGTACAAGACATTTTTGGACTCACCTTGTTTTCTGTGCTCATTTGAAAAGGAAGGTGGCGCGGCGGTCCTTCGTGGGAAAATTTTGTCATCCAACTTTGTCATCAAAGTCTGCCATTCTCTGGATTTATGGGGCTTTCAAGACAACTGGGAACTCATAAAAAAACAAGGTTGAATAATGATGACGTCAGTGACATTCAGGTCGTAGCTCTAGAAAGAGGCCTGAGTTCTCGACTTAGTTGGAACTTGTTTTTTCCCCCGAGTTCCCAGTTGTCTTGAACTCTCTGAAGTCAGATTTCCCAGTTCTGACTAAACAGTTGTTTTGAGCAGGGCACAAATCAAGCTAGATTGACAGCATGGCCAATGTTGAATGTTTATCATTTTAAGCTTGGAAAAGAGACCCTTAAAACCTGTTACGGCTAGACATTCTGGAACCTAACAGGTTTTAAGGGTCTCTTTTCCAAGCTTAAAATGACAACATCCGGTGACAACATCTGGTGAAATTGCAGAGCGCAAAATTCAAATTAAATTATTAGAAATATTTAACTTTCATAAAATCACAAGTGCAATACACCAAATTAAAGCTTAACTTCTTCTTAATCCAGCCAGATTTCAAAAAGGCCTTACGGCAAAGCAAACCATGCGATTATCTGAGGACAGCACCCCATCATACAAACACATGACAATCATATTTCACCCTGCCAAGTGTGACACAAAACTCAGAAATAACTATATAATTCATGCCTTACCTTTGAAGATCTTCTTCTGTTGGCACTCTAAAATGTCCCATAAACATCACAAATGGTCCTTTTGTTCGATAAATTCCGTCGTTATATCCCCAAAATGTCCCTTTATTTGGTGCGTTTGATTCAGAAAAACACAGGTTCCAACTCGCCCAACATGACTACAAATTATCTAAAAAGTTACCTGTAAACTTGGTCCAAACATTTCAAACAACTTTCCTAATCCAACTTTAGGTATTTTAAAACGTAAATAATCTATCAAATTTAAGACGGAATATACTGTGTTCAATAGCGGATAAAGTGAAAGTGGAGCCAGCCCCAGGTCGCGCGCCGCAAACAAAACAGTCCACTAGGCTCGACACCCAGAAAGGAAAGGGCTACTTCTTCATTACTCAGAAGAAAAACATCAACCAATTACTAAAGACTGTTGACATCTAGTGGAAGCCATAGGAACTGCAACCAGATGCCTCAGAAATCTAGATTCCCATAGAAAACCAATTGATGGCCTACCGGGTGGCGCAGTGGTCCAGGGCACTGAATCGCAGCTGTGCCACCAGAGACTCTGGGTTTGAGCCCAGGCTCTGTCGCAGCCGGCCGCGACCGGGAGGTCCATGGGGCGATGCAAAATTGGCCTAGCATCGTCCGGGTTAGGGAGGATTTGTCCGGTAGGAATATCCTTGTCTCATCGCGCACTAGGGACTCCTGTGGCGGGCCGGGCACAGTGCACGCTAACCAGGTCACCAAGTGCATGGTGTTTCCTCTGACACATTGGTGCGGCTGGCTTCCGGGTTGATGCACGCTGTGTTAAGAAGCAGTGCGGGTTGTGTTTCGGAGGACGCATGGCTTTCGACCTTCGTCTCTCCCGAGCCCGTACGGGAGTTGTAGCGATTAGTCAAGATAGTAACTACTAACAATTGGATACCACGAAATTGGGGAGAAAAGAAAAAAGAAAAAAGGGGAAAAAAAGAAAACCAATTGAAAACACAGTCACCTCAAAAACACATTTTCCTGGATGGTTTGTCCTCGGGGTTTCGCCTGCCAAATAAGTTATGTTATACTCACAGACATAATTTCAACAGTTTTAGAAACTTTAGAGTGTTTTCTATCCAAATCTACCAATTATATGCATATCCTAGCTTCTGGACCTGAGTAGCAGGCAGTTTACTTTGGGAACGCTTTTCATCCGGACGTGAAAATAGTGCCCCCTAGCCCGAAGAGGTTAATTAAACCCAGACGTGGGTCCACACAGCCACTCCACTGAATAGCAGGCTAATGATTGCTTTGCAATGCTTGCAGTTAGCCACTGATTCTTTCCAAACCACTCATTGTTGAATTTGTGATTTCCAACTTGTGTAATGTTTATGTTCAATGGCCGATGAGCACCGATACATTTTATCCATAATTTCTCTTCATATGACAAGGATTAAAAAGGATTTGCCAGTAGATTGTCGACTTGATTCATGATGATGACTGCTAGCTAAGATTTTGAAAGTATCAAAGCTACTGTTTATATAATGTGATTTGACGTCATTTTATCTGTGGCCAATGACCTTGAGCCTTCTTGGATGGGCACTTCTAATGTAACTCTGTGGCAGCACCCAAGGGGCTTGCATTTTCGAGCTCTACCCATAGATTTGGCGGTGACTTAGTGTCCCCATGAGTGACAGAACACAGCCAAACACGGCGCAACTAGAGAACATTACCAAAAGCTATGCTCCGTATTTTCCGCTGGTTACCCCACCACAGAAACCGCTGAGCTAGACTGAAACACCTGCATTCTGGAGTTTCCTTTATCAAAAAGCAAAAAAGAGACCATGTTTGTATGCGGCTTTATTAAAAAAAATTATATTTTTTTGACATTGTTTCCAAACTGATATGTGACACGTATTAATGCCAAAATAACGTGCAAAACAGGCAACTAAAACATTTTATTTTTTATTTTTTGTTGTTGCTAAAAACGTGGGGTTCAAAACACCTGCCCTGAATGATGGGTCGCCACTGGATCAGCCATTTAGAGGCTTCAGTCCATAAAAAACGGATCGTGAATAGTTATATTTGACTTTGGTTGCC
Organism: Oncorhynchus mykiss; assembly: GCF_057628025.1. Lineage (NCBI taxonomy): Eukaryota > Metazoa > Chordata > Actinopteri > Salmoniformes > Salmonidae > Oncorhynchus > Oncorhynchus mykiss. Next base: position 86,792,297 of record NC_143023.1, on the reverse strand, counting down.
TGTATTGTACTGAAGGATCTGCCATTGAATTATCATCTGGCTGTGTGGTAACTGGTAACATTGTGACGCATGTGCTGAAGTCTCAGTCTACGGACCTTGAGTGATGCAGAGAATAAAGGTCAGGAGTACAGGGTTACGTCCTCAGCTGGTAAAGTGGACTATAGCCTACTGAGGCACCAACCCAGAGCAGCTAGATTAGTCTGCCCTCAGATAGATCTCCCCTCCGAATATGTTTTTATGCATTATGGCTTTAATGTCCTGAAATCCTCTTACATGACTTAAAAGGCATATCAATTCCACCTCTCTCCAGGGTCAGCAAGGAAGGAGGGGTTCCTTTTCAACCTACATTCTTGTTGCTGACAGGTCCTCAGCCACAGCTCTAAAGTCAGTGGGGTAAAGTGAGTCAGTGAGAGGAATTATAGTTGGGGTCGATATCGGGAGAATAATGTTTGTGCAATGAATTATTTAGCAGTGGGAAATAGATGTATTTATATACATTAATGAATTCCTTTATTTCAGGGGTCAAGTGAATTGTACTAATTCAATCTGTCCTCAGCTCCTCTCCTCTCTGTTAACTTCATTCAGAGGCTTACCTGGATCACTGAAATACAAGAGTTACTGTAGTTTCAAAGAACATGTTTTATGGATGGTTTGCAGTGGCTCAGTCAGTGTAGTGATGTGCAACCCATCTTAAAAGGGACCAAGGAGATGGAGTGTGGTTTCCAAGCTTATAAAATCTTAAATGTTGCAGTCATAGTAACAGGAACATGTAGAACCCAAAATGGTTTCTGCTAGGGACCCAGTGCAGGGTGTGTGAAGTGAAATAATCTAATAGACTACATCATGTGAGGTTTTCATAGTCAAGGACTCTTGTCAAGTAAATAAATCGTTTTTGTTCATCAATTACCACTGTACATTAACACTGTAAAATGCTCAAAGGGTCTGAGCTGTGTAACAGTCAGATCGCCAGTGATGTTCAGACTAAGGAGTAAGGATTACTATTCAATAGTTACTGTCAAGGATAAGGGGTCTTGTGAGTACAGTGATAGTTGTTCAATTGTCGAAAGTCTTATACTCAATACTACTAGTTGTGATAGTTGGAGATAAAAAAAAACTTCTCTCCCATTCCAAACATTCAACTTGTGGCAGCTTTTGGAGCTTCAAGTAGTAATGAGCTGTCACTTTCCAATGTGTCCTCCCACCATTTACACCCTCAAAAATGATGTTACTCAGCTCCATCTTCTGTGACAGCTGCTTAATTTGCCAGGGCAATTCAAACACATCATCATTACTTCAGCAATAACTGAAATTCAAAAAATGCTCCGTGTTGTTAGTGCATCTCTATGAGTGACGTGAGTGGTTTGACAAGACTGAAATAAAATATTACTTTTTGGATGTTTACATTCCATTAACCCTTTACACTCATGGAAAATGGCCTATATATGGATATGAAAAATTGAAATGTTTCTTACAGAAGAAATATGAAAAGCATATGCATAACCATGCCAGCAATAGAAAAAAAATAGTTAGATTATGGAAATACTCTGGATACATTCACTAATTTAAGAATATTTCTGGATAATGTTGGGTAGGTGCAACATAAGACCAACAGAAATTGCAAGGGTTTGTGTGAGATGACTAACTGGTGTCTCCAAATGGCCAGGCATACACCTCTCCAAAGTGTGCACAGTTCCTAAGTAATTTCAATGCACTTTTATGACTCAAAGAAGAGACAACTATAAGGTGCTTTTTTTTGTAGCTTTCCTGGCTGTGCCATTGAGGAACTAGAGCAAGCACACTTATTGTTATGGTTGGAAAAACAACCCTGCATCCACCCCATCACACAATTACTGTTTATGAAATCCAAAAACGGTCCATTATAAATCCAATCGGGGTCAGGAGGGCATCATTTGAAAGATTGTTTTATTGCAAACATGACTAGCTAAGTTATAAAATACAATATTACAGTGTTAGGCTTTCACAATGCAATTCAGCAAAACGGATCATAATTTTGGTGCGCATAGAAAGGTATCATGAGTGCATTTCACTGTACTGGTGCATATGACATTAAAACTTGAAACATTCAGGTGCGTGTGCCACGGCAAATTTTCCTTACAATAGACAAGACTCATTCTGTTCAGAACAACGCATGGTGACGCCTTGTCATCTTGTAACTGTACATCAAATATACTGATCATAAACACAGTATATGACATGAGTTTTATGCTATGGAAATATTATATTTATTCTAATCCTCAATGTCTCATCCCACTGGGCAGACGTCAATTCAACGTTGGTTCAATGTAATGTTATTGTTCCTAGGGATTTTTCAAAATACATAAAGTCCTCTTATTTTACACCATTTCCCACACTCAAACAAAAAACGTGCAAAAGTTGCCCCATTAGCTCAAGTTCAGAACAGCTGTCAGTCAAAACCCATACAGTGCTGTGAAGCGCAGAGCCAGAGTTCAGACTTCATGTATAGCATGCTACTTGTCAGCCAGTGTGTTCTAATTAAGGTGTTTATCAGTTCCTAAATCTGCCATTTTCAACCTGTATACACGTATGAGTGTAAAGGGCTGTGCTGTCCCATAGAAGCACATTTGTTATCAGAAATTCCGGTGGTGTATGTGGATGCTGTGCTTCCTCCACTGCTTCAACAATTAGTGTAAATTGCCTGTGACATACAAGCAGGAACATGAACAGAGTGATGCGTTTTGAGTGCCATCACGTGCATCTTTCATGACTTTTAACTCAATTTCTAGAAGCTAATGAGGACTGACATGTTAAATCGATGAAAACATCTCTCCTGCACTCCTCTTCAGGAACCAAGTCATAATTTAAGAATATATATCTCTGTAGGACACGCAAGCAGTGTAGTGAAACAGGAGTTAGTTCTACAAATTACTTTTAATTAGCAACATATGAAAACCAACATGAAAGCATTAATTTCCCACTTGAAATATACAGGACATTAGGTAAATGAAATTAGTGTCCTTATATTGGTAATAACAGTGATAACATAAGGACATTTGTTTCATCATACAGAGGATATTATTACTGGACGTTTCACTCATGCTCCATTATTACCCAGATGCTGCTGTCAACAAGTCCTGTATTTCTCAGGATATGGGGAAAATAATGATTGCATTCTTTGCAAAAGCCTCAATTCTTTTGCATTGTGAAAAATAATTATTGTATCAAATAGACTATTAAGGTGTCTTCACAAAAACAAAACTGAGATGGACCACCTTGATTGACTTTCATAAGGAATTACTCAGAATGGAAAATCAGCCACAGAATATATTTTTTTCTCATCAGCATTTTTACTGAAGGTTTTTATAAATATCCAGCATATACACTTATAAAAAAAAAGTGTGTATATTCGCGACAGTTCCTCGAACCCGACCACTTGATCTTATAATAAAATCTGTCTACAAACAAACCTGAGACACAAAAGAAACCAGAATAAGAAAGGTTTTTCAAACACATGCTACACAGTAGCAGAAATTACATAATGTATATTAGAGCCAATGCCAGCCTAAATTCAGCATAACAAAAGACAATCTGACACTTAAATCCCACATACACTATGAATCCAGGAATTGTTTAATATTGATCAAATTATGTCTGAGTCTAAGAGATTGCATACTTATAATTCAATTCTTGCCTTCCTCAATAAATATATATATTTTTAAGAAGCAAAGCTTCTATGTCTGTCAGTCACAGGTCCAGTGTTCACCATGGGCAACTCTTTCCCCTGCAGGACTCAGGATCCCCTCATTGGCGAGTGTAGGTTGACAGTAGGTTGGTGATTGTCCATTTCTGACCAGAACACTTCTGTATGGCCAGCTGGTAGCCAAACTCCATTTCACTGCTCTCGACAAGCTCCAGGCAATGCTTGGACTTCCTGTTTTCTATGGAACCTCCCTATAGGACACAGAGCATATTACAACGTTGAATCATGCAGTCATTTCACTGTGCTGAAATGCATTGTGTCCATCGGGGAGCTCCGACTTCCACCGTAATGGCAGGCCATTTAAAATCCATAGGATAGTTAGTTGTACATCTGTAATCACATATCAGTAAAATGAATGCAGATGATGGATCTTTTAATAATGTCAATCTAATCTATAGACAGGTTGGTTGTTTAGCAACAAAACTGACTAGTGCGCAACTACGGGGCAAAACAGACAGGGTTGCCTTGGACTTAACATGTAAACTATAATTAGTCTCCAATGTTTATTGAAAACAAATACATTTGCACATTGAGCACTTGTCTCTCAAATACATTGTTACATTGATTCGCCGCACCTTAGCACTCACGCACACACCCATACAGACCCACACAGACATACATGTCACAAATGCTGATATGATTGCTAAATACTGCACAATTTAAAAAGGGTAGGAAGAATGAGTTTTTAACTCTCCAAAGTAACAACATGCTTTGGTCAAAGACTTAGTAACTGATTCAGAATCTAGTTAAAATAAATGTATGACTTTGTAGTTATTAAAACTGGCTAACGTTAGCCACACCCAGGGGTGAAAGTAGATTTAATTTCTTCCCGGTACGGGATCTGTGTGTGCTGTGGCAGACCAGGGGTTTTGGTCAAGAAGTTTACACAGATCAGACAATTGTATTAGCTCGGTTTCAAGGGTGTTTATTAAATCACAAACAAAGAGAAAAGAATGGGTCTCCTCCAGGAGACTTCTTCCGGGATACCGTCTTCTGGAGTCTTGCTGTATCCTGTGGGTAACAAAACCGAGCTCCCTCTGTTATTTCTGGTACTGAGCACAACTATACCGGACTAATCTCTCTACCCCCCAGTCCCCAACCCCGTGTGCTGCCCTTCTGGCAGCTTTATGGGACCACAATCAGCCTGAATTAGTCCTAGCCAGAGAGCCTGTCAAGACCTGGCATGTCCAGCAGAGGGAGACATCGCGGCGTGATGTAGACTGTCGGTCACCAGGCCTCGACAGGTCTCCATTGTCTCCACGGAGCCCCACCCACGTTCTTGCTAACTAACTTGCTGTTTGCCACAAACCCCCTCGCTCCTTAGCGCTGTTGTCAGTGTGACGTATGTCTCCCTTCTTGATAGGGCATCCACGTTCCCATGCTTCGCCCCTGACCTGTGCACAACAGAAAAAGATAAGCAAGAAACCCCTGGTGACCCAATCGTTTGTGTCCTTTCCCCTGGCCATCCAGACCAGGAGAGCATGGTCTGTGACCAGGGTGAAGTGGGTACCCAACAGATCATACTTGAGTGACTAGCGTCCACTTCACCGCTAGGCACTCTTTCTCGACAATAGAGTACTTTTTTTCTCTAGGTATCAGCTTTCTGCTTATGTACATGATGGGGTGCTCCTCCCCATCGTGTCCTGGGACAGGACGGCCCCTAGTCCCATGCGTCCACCTGGACCAACATCGGTACCTGGAAATCTGGCGTTACAAGAATCAGATGAGAGCACAGTGCTTCCTTCAGGCGTCTGAACGCTTTTTCGGTCTCGCCCGTCCATTTCCCTGTTTTCGGGAGGCGGGCCCTGGTTAGATCAGTAAGGGGGAGGCTATAGCCCCAAAGTTGGGAATAAACCGGCTGTAGTATCCTGCCAGTCCCAGGAAGGACTTGACCTGTGTCTTGGTGTGTGGAACGGGCCAGTCATGTACTGCGTGGACCTTCCTCTCCTGGGGCTTTACGTTCCCCTGTCTGATCAAATACTCTAGGTACTCCACCTCCTTGAACCCTAGCTTGCATTTCTTGGGGATCGCTGTCAACCCAGCTTGCCTGAGGGCGCGTCATGTGCTCTTCCCAATGTTGGCTGTGGATGATGATACCATCCAAAAATGGGCCGCTGCATTCTGTTGGTGGGGTCGTTGGACTTGGTCCATCAGGCACTAAAACGTGGGTGGGGCTCCGTGGAGACAATGGGAGGACCCGATTCTGATATAAGCCATACGTCATCGAAAACACAGTCTTCTCCTGGGAGGAGGCTGCCAACGGTACCTGCCAATATCCTGGTCAGGTCGAGGGTGCTGATGTACTGGGCCTTTCCCAATCGGTCGATGAGCTCGTCCACCCTCGAATTGGGGTAGGCGTCAAAAAAGCTGATGTCATTCACACCCCAGAAATCCTTACAGAAGCGCTACGGCCCGGTTTGGGCACCAACACGTTTGGGCTGCACCATGTGCTGTGGGACACTTCGATGACACCCATCCTCAGCATAGCCTCCACTTCCTGCTTCATGGCCTTCCCTCGGGCCTCAGGGATCCAATATGGCCTCTTTTGTACAGTTTCCCTGGGTCGGGTGCAGACGTGGTGTTCAATGAGGGTTGTGCAGCCCGGTTTTTCTGAGAACACCGCCATGTTCTGATCGACAAGCTTGCTTCTGGGCCGGGGCGAGGTCATCACTGCTCAGGACCACCACTGGTACCGTTGGCGTCTGGTAAATCTGTTGGGGTTTCCTTCTTCCCCCCGGGTGTCGTACGCGGTAATTGACCGGTCCCAGCTTCTCTATCACCTCGTACTGCTATGTACCATGTTCCATGTACCACTGTACATGTACCATGTTGCCAGGAAATTACTTTCTGCCGTGGGGATTAAGACCAACACCTTGTCTCTCACCTGGAAATCTCGGGATTCCCTGATTGTAGACCTGGGCGTGTCGGGCCTTCTCCATGTGTTCCCTTACCACTGGCCATATGGCTGTCCGCAACCTCATCGTCTCCACGTGTTCTTCCATGTTGCGTAAGGGGGTCGGCTGGGCTTCCCACACCTCCTTGACAAGGTCTAGTAGGCACGTGGCCTCCTCCCATAGAGGAGTTTGAAAGGGGAAAACCCGGTGGATGACTGAGATTGAGCGTGTTATTGAACTGCGGGTGAAAGACGGAGGTCCGGATCTGCTTGATCTGCAGGAGAGCACACTCATTAGGCGGGACATGAACTCAGCACCTTGGTCTGTGAGGATCTCGTTTGGGATGCCCACCCGGCTAAAGAGGTGGAACAGCTCCCAGGTGATTCCCTTGGAGACCGCCGCCCATAGGGGAATGGCCTCGGGATACCGGGTGGCATAATCTACTATTACCAGCATGTACCGGTGTCCTCGTTCCATTTTTACCAGGAGTCCCACTATGTCCATGGCGATGCATTCAAAGGGCACCCCGATGACTGGTAGGGGGATCAGTGGGCTTCGGTTCCAACGGCCCCTCGGACTCCGACTCCAGATTTACGGGTTTGCCAACCGCAAACGCAGGCGACAGGTTGTCCTCGCTCTCGTCTTCCGCCATCTCTGACCATTTTTCCTCAGGTCGTGACTCCAGCGGACAATCTTGTCCCACGAGGAGGGGTACTGGCAACTCCGGTACAGCACCCACCATCATCTGGAAGCTCCCTTGTGGCATCACGATATTGGCCTGTACGGTTGGATACCGCTTTGTGTCACCGTGGACACAGGAAACAGACATTTTCCCTAACATGTTTGGTCCCCTGGGCCAGCAGGCTCGTGGCTATGTGGCTGATGTAAGAAGGGCTTTAAAAATAAATTTGAAATTTTATATTATTCGCTAGGGCTCTATTATTCTTTACGTCGTTTGTCCTCTGATGTCTAAGCTTGATCTGCCCAGCTGGTTATACACTCGTGTCCTACCGCCACCAGCTCATACATAAAACATCCTCCATTTAGGCTGCAAAGGCGTTGGTTAACTATATTTAATGCTGTGCGTAATGTCCGGAAGTACCATTAGCCACCATGGTGGTGGAAAATAAAATGTTAAGACATGACGAATATTTTAAATTTTTTTAGGGGGGGCGACACACCAATACATCTAGTTAAGGAGAAAAAAATATATACAAAAGGAAATACTTTGTAGAAGCACCTTAGGAGTGATTACAGTCTTTCTGGGTAAGTCTCAATGAGCTTTCCACACTTGGATTGTGTAACATTTGCCCAATATTCTTTAAAAATTCTTCAAGCTGTGTCAAATTGGTTGACAACCATTTTCAGATCTTGTCATAGATTTTCAAGTAGATTTAAATCAAAACTAACTCTGCCACTCAGGAACATTCACCATCTTCTTGGTAAGCAACTCCAGTGTAGATTTGGCATTGAGTTTTAGGTTATTGTCTTGCTGAAAGGTGAATTAATCTCCAAGTGTCTGGTGGAAAGCAGACTGAACCAGGTTTTCCTCCGAGTTTGCCTCTGCTTAGCTCCATTCCTTTTCTTTTTTTATACTGAAAAACTCCCCAGTCCTTAACGATTACACGCATACCAATAACATGATGCAGCCACCACTATGCTTGAAAATATAGAGAATGGTACTCAGTAATGTGTTGCACTGGATTTGCCCCAAACATAACACTTTGTATTCAGGACAAAAAGTTAATTTCTTTGCCAATTTTTTTGCAGTATTACTTTAGTGCCTTGTTGCAAACAGGATGCATGTTTTTGAATATTTGTATTCTGTACAGCAGTGATCACCAACCAGCCAATCAATACATAAATACTTCCTGCAGGACCTGTTATACATCTGGGGGAGGGGTTCTGAAACTAGAAGTCAGCGAGTTCCATTTTCTCATGTCTGATAATGGTTGTGAGGGACCTTCCTTCATTGAGAAAGATAAACAAACAGGAAAACTATGCTGACATCAGCTAGTCATGCGATCTTGTACTGGAACATAAAGGAATTCAACATGAATTAGCATGTTTGTATTAATAGGTTATAAGAAAAAAGTTCTGCAAGTTTTTCTTCTAATGATGATAACGTCTGTTTACGGAAGGACAGAGCAATTAAATGTCTTGTCAAACAAGTTTCTCTTCACTTATTTGTCCTGACAAATCATTGTCCCTTCAAAATAGAGGTTCACCCTTTTAACTTAATCTATTATCTATTTATTCATATAGTAATAGCTATGAATTCATCTACTAACGCCTGGATAAGATTATATTTTTCAATTTCTACTTTAGATTTAAAGCTAGTCAAAACAATGATCGTGTTTACTGACTTATTAGTGAACTGCTGTTACTGTAAATTGTTATCTAATTTATATCCTAGCTACCTATTTAACGATTGGTAGTCTGAGCATTGTAGACTATCATTTCTGAAGAGGTGTCATTTCAGAATGAGGGGAGATGCAGCACTGCTGGTGTTGCTAGTCGTCCAAAAATGTTTGTGAACTAACACTCGCACTTGACTCTTTTTCCCCTTACTAGCTGATAGCTACTTTGAGTAAAAATGTACTTCCTATGACTGATATGTGGTTGTCCCACCTAGCCATCTTAAGATGAAGGCACTAACTTTATGTCGCTCTGGATAAGAGCGCCTGCTAAATGACTAAAATGTCAAACATAATGTCAGTGGAGGGCATGGGCTCAGGAAAGGTCAGTGCCGAAAAAGTATTTGCCCTGTCAGCTTTTTTTGCATATTTGTCACACTAAATGTTATCAGATCTTCAACCAAAACCTAATATGTGACCCATTTCAGGAAACTAGGTGTATGTCGCGGATCACTTCTTCACAGGAGAGCCACTTGAACTAAAAACGTTGTTTTTAATCAAAATGCGTTTTTGGGGGGCAGAAATGCCTTCTCCAACATGTGAACTTTCATGTGCCTATTAAACTTTTATACCATCTGTAAATACCAATACAATTGTTAAATTACGAGCATGGTTGGTTTAACCACAGAAAAGACCGCAACCTTCCCGCTAGCCATGATAGGCTGAGATAATGAGTGGGTTGGACATACCAAGAGATGAGTTGGGATTGATCTGCAATATAGCAGGCTTCTGTCTATGTATCATGTATTAAAACTGCATAAGTATTGCTCTCCACTTTCAAGAGGACTGAGTTTTGAAATCAGTGGAATTCGAGTATGATAGCTAAGGAAATTGTCTCCGGAATACATCTTCAAACAAAGGGCGACCATGGCATCCGACAGGAGACGCGTCCAACCATGAATGATGTATACGGGTAAGATAGTCTAGCTAGCTATATTTTTTTAGATATTACACGTTTCTAATTTTGACAGCAAGAGCCATTTGCTTGGCTAGCTATAGCCTAATGTTAGCTAGCTAACATTGAACCTGACTGGTTAGCCAAGTTACCTGCATATTCATGTAGGGTAGTAACGTCATGAGTTGTGATTAGGTTCATTGTTTACCTAGCTAGCTAACGTTAGCTGGCTGGCTTGCTAGCTATGGAAAATATTGTTAAATATTCGCACTGATTTAGGGGCTAGGCCTACGGTAAATTGCATTTTGTCTACCATGTGGCTGTTGAACAAGTTGAGGAGACTAAATTACTTGATGTTACCTTATATCGTAAACTGTCATGTTCAAAACATATAGATTCAATGGTTGTATAGATGGGGAGATGTCTGTCCATAATTAAGAGATGCTCTGCTTTTTGACACCACATTCCTGCAAGCTCTAGTTTTGTATTATCTTGATTATTGTCAACCATGCGGTCAAGCGCTGCAAAGAAAGGCCTAGTTAAGCTGCAGTTGGTCCAGAACCAGGCGGCACGTCTTGCTCTTCATTGTTATCAGAGGGCTAATATAACTACTATGCATCCCAGTCTCTCTTGGCTAAGAGTGGAGTAGAGACTGACTGCTTCTTTTTTTTTAAAAACATTGTGTTGAAAATTCCAAATTGTTTTCAGTCACACAGCTCTGACACACACACTTACCCCACCAGACATGCCACCAAGGGCCTTTTCAGAGTCCCCAAATCCATAAAAATGTAAAGATAACGTACAGTATTATATAGAGCAGGGCAAAGGCCGTATGCGGCCCACGACCTGATTCAATACGTTCCGCAGAATCATGTTCAGATCAAAGAATTTGCTATAGTAAAGTTTTGAAAAACGTATTTGCTATTTAAATTATAAACCCAAGGAATACTCGCCTTCGTGTAATGATTTAACTCCCACCGCTTGTGGGACATTTATTTTGAAGGCACGTACATAATTGCCCGAGGACAGACAGTGACTGATACTGTGACGTGTGTCAGCCTTACAAATGGTAGCTAGCTAGAAATTGCGCAAAAAATGAGTTTTTCAAAGGTTTCAAAGAAAAGGAAAGTAGACAATGAATGTAGGGTGTTCCAGCAAGAGTGGACATTGAAATGTTTATTTATTGAGGTATCAGGGAAAGCTGTGCGCTTAGTGTGAGAAAGAGTTTCTTTCTCAATTGCAAAAGCAGCAACTGATGAGGTTCTATGCATCTCTCGTTGAACAAATCTTTCCAAAGATTAGGAGTCATGCTCAGAAGATGTTTGTACTGTTTCGGTCTACCTATGTATGTGAACAGACATTTTCAGTGATGAAATATAAGTCAAGGCACAGATCATCTCTTACAGACTCTCACCTCCCAGCAATCCTGCGCATAGCGACGTCAGAAACTATTTCTGACTTCACTGCTCTAGTCAATGCCCATCAGAGACTTCACTCCTCACACTGAGTAATTTCAATGTAATGTTGAACTCTCATGTTTTTGTGCATACCCGTTAACAAGAGTTCTGTCCGTGGTGCTGAATGCAGTGTAATTTTTCCTCTGTGTAATTAATTGCATGTTCAATAATGAAAATATCTACCAAAAGGAGAACATAGATGTGGTTAATTTCTGTGCATGTTAAAAAAGTAAAATAAGTAGCATATCTGGACATGATTTACAGTAGATATATAGTGCCTTGCGAAAGTATTCGCCCCCTTGAACTTTGCGACCTTTTGCCACATTTCAGGCTTCAAACATAAAGATATAAAACTGTATTTTTTTGTGAAGAATCAACAAGTGGGACACAATCATGAAGTGGAACGACATTTATTGGATATTTCAAACTTTTTTAACAAATCAAAAACTGAAAAATTGGGCGTGCAAAATTATTCAGCCCCTTTACTTTCAGTGCAGCAAACTCTCTCCAGAAGTTCAGTGAGGATCTCTGAATGATCCAATGTTGACCTAAATGACTAATGATGATAAATACAATCCACCTGTGTGTAATCAAGTCTCCGTATAAATGCACCTGCACTGTGATAGTCTCAGAGGTCCGTTAAAAGCGCAGAGAGCATCATGAAGAACAAGGAACACACCAGGCAGGTCCGAGATACTGTTGTGAAGAAGTTTAAAGCCGCATTTGGATACAAAAATATTTCCCAAGCTTTAAACATCCCAAGGAGCACTGTGCAAGCGATAATATTGAAATGGAAGGAGTATCAGACCACTGCAAATCTACCAAGACCTGGCCGTCCCTCTAAACTTTCAGCTCATACAAGGAGAAGACTGATCAGAGATGCAGCCAAGAGGCCCATGATCACTCTGGATGAACTGCAGAGATCTACAGCTGAGGTGGGAGACTCTGTCCATAGGACAACAATCTGTCGTACATTGCACAAATCTGGCCTTTATGGAAGAGTGGCAAGAAGAAAGCCATTTCTTAAAGATATCCATAAAAAGTGTCGTTTAAAGTTTGCCACAAGCCACCTGGGAGACACACCAAACATGTGGAAGAAGGTGCTCTGGTCAGATGAAACCAAAATTAAACTTTTGGCAACAATGCAAAACGTTATGTTTGGCGTAAAAGCAACACAGCTGAACACACCATCCCCACTGTCAAACATGGTGGTGGCAGCATCATGGTTTGGGCCTGCTTTTCTTCAGCAGGGACAGGGAAGATGGTTAAAATTGATGGGAAGATGGATGGAGCCAAATACAGGACCATTCTGGAAGAAAACCTGATGGAGTCTGCAAAAGACCTGAGACTGGGACGGAGATTTGTCTTCCAACAAGACAATGATCCAAAACATAAAGCAAAATCTACAATGGAATGGTTCAAAAATAAACATATCCAGGTGTTAGAATGGCCAAGTCAAAGTCCAGACCTGAATCCAATCGAGAATCTGTGGAAAGAACTGAAAACTGCTGTTCACAAATGCTCTCCATCCAACCTCACTGAGCTCGAGCTGTTGTGCAAGAAGGAATGGGAAAAAATTTCAGTCTCTAGATGTGCAAAACTGATAGAGACATACCCCAAGCGACTTACAGCTGTAATCGCAGCAAAAGGTGGCGCTACAAAGTATTAACTTAAGGGAGCTGAATAATTTTGCACGCCCAATTTTTCAGTTTTTGATTTGTTAAAAAAGTTTGAAATATCCAATAAATGTCGTTCCACTTCATGATTGTGTCCCACTTGTTGATTCTTCACAAAAAAATACAGTTTTATATCTTTATGTTTGAAGCATGAAATGTGGCAAAAGGTCGCAAAGTTCAAGGGGGCCGAATACTTTCGCAAGGCACTGTATCTGTCAACACAGTCATACATATGTATAATCCTGTAATATGATTCTGGCCCGCGATGGCAAAAATATATTCTAATGTGACCCCATGGAAAATAATTGTCCAGGCCTGATAGATGTCATAATTGCATGGAACTCCCATCTCATATTGTTCAAATCTATTTTAATTGATTTAATTAGGCAAGTCAGTTAAGAACAAATTTGTATTTACAATAACGGCCTAGGAACAGTGGGTTAACTGCCTCGTTCAGGGGCAAAACGACAGATTTTTACCTGGTCAGCTCAGGGATTCGATCTAGCAACCTTTCCGGTTTATGGCCCAACGCTCTAACCACTAGGTTTGCCGAACAGCAAACCTTGATTAAGGGGAGGGTAGGCTATGCTTAGTTTTTTATAAAATTAAACAAAAATGGGGGGGAAACCAATATTTCGTTTTTAAATACGAGATTCTCTGGCACAAAAGGGACATCTCTTGATTCATGAGCACTGTGTCTCATGGCTGGATCCAACAGCAAAACATCCATGCCATTATCAACTGCGTTACTGTTAAGACCTTTTCTACTTTTGCGATTGTTTTTAAGAACACACCTCAAATTTTGCCACCGCAAGGGGATGCTAAGCTACAGGACTGTTTCACTAGCACAGACTTAAATATGTTGCGGGGTTCATCCGATAATGTTGAGGAGTTTATTGCATCAGTTACCAGCTTCATTAAAGCTGCAACATATCACTTTTTTGGACACTAGATAAAAATCACAGAGAAAAGTGAGTTATAGATCTGTCATTCTCATTGAAAGCAAGTCTGAGAAGCGCTAGATCTGTTCTATGTACGCTATTTCTATGCATTCTGTGCTTAAGATTTGTTTTACTTTCGGTTTGGTACATAAGCTTTAAACAGCTAAAAATACAATATTGTTGGTTGTGGAAAATATATTTCACAGTAGTTTACATGGTACAAACATTCTCTAGGGTTAGGGGAGGGTTTGTCTGGGGTAGGCCGTCATTGTAAATAAGAATTTGTTCTAAACGGACTTGCCTAATTAAATAAAGGATCAATAAAAAAAACACTATACTTGCTTGTTTTGTCACAAACTGAAATTAGGCAAACTATTCTAATTTTAGCCACCAAGAAATGGCGGAGCAATTTCTGCATAGTGAATCTTTAAGAAGTGCATTGATGACGTCGTCCCCACAGTGACTGTACATACAAACCCTAACCAGAAGCCATGGATTACAGGCAGCACCCACACTGAGCTAAAGGCTGCCCGCTTTCCTGGAGCTAATCCGGATGCTTATAATAACTCCCGATACAACCTACAACAAACCATCAAACAGGCAAAGAGTGAATACAGGACTAAGAAGTCACAATGTCTTTCGTGATTGTAGGTTGTTAGAATAGCTACTTCAGAGTACCATTCTGAAATGTTCTCATAGATAGATGCTTCGGCGGTTGTCGGTATTCTCGTTCTAGGTTTACGTAATTTCTAGTTGCAGACCAGTAATTTGTGTCGTCTAGAATTTGCTCCTTCAGAAGTGAATCGATAGTCTCGGAGTTGAACCATTTCTAGCCATGTAGCCAAAACTACAGCTGTCTGGTCTCCGTGGCCTAAAGAATTGTAGTCATTCCAATGTGGGGACTCCTTCCCGGCATTCTCTGACAATGTAGATTTTGTAGGAAGTGGGTTTTAACACTATGGAAAAGGGCGGTTCTATGACCCCTGATGTAATGTCTGGGCTCATGGGGGTGTGGCCACTGACTAGTTAAAATGTTATAACTAAACAAGTATCTCGTTTAGAAGGCCAACATGACATTACGTCTTCTCACAAATAGTTTCATATTCAACAATATATTTTACACAACATTCAGGTAGAAAACTAATAACAAATGTACACTTCCAAAACTACCATTATTCAACTTCGACAGGATTGTTCTTTAAATACCCACAGACCATTCCCACATTCTCAAAAATAGAAATATTGTTTAATCCTCCAATTTGGGGAATAAGAGAAGCTCTTTGTTCCATAGGTTTATTTCCCCTCTCTTTCTACATGACCTGGGGGAGAGAGTCTCTGCCAGGAAATTATGACCTGTCGTAAAGTCCTAAAACTTGTGGTGGGAGAGAGAGGGGGGGCATGATATACACCCCAAAGGGCCACATCGTGACAACTGTGGGACCTTTCATAGACAGGTGTGCCTTTCCAAATCATGTCCAAGCAATTGAATTTACCACAGGTGGACTCCAATCAAGTTGGGACTGAATATCTCCCTCTGCAACTGGTTCCTGGAATTCCTGTCGGGCTGCCCCCAGGTGGTGAATGTAGGCAACACATCCACCATGCTGACCAAAACGGGGGCCCCTCGGGGTTGTGTGCTTAGTCTCCTCCTATACTCCCTGTTCACCCACAACTGTGGCCGTGCACGACTCCAACACCATCATCAAGTTTGCTGACGACACAACGGTAGTAGGACTGATCAACAATGGTGAGGAAGCCTATAGGGAGTTCAGAGACCTGGCAGTGTGGTGCCAGGAAAACAATCTCTCCCTCAACATCAGCTGATCGTGGACTACAGGAAATGGAGCGGCGAGCAGACCCTCATCCACATCGACGGGGCTGTAGTGGAGCAGGTCAAGAGCTTCAAGTTCCTCAGTGTCCACATCACTAAGGAATTAACATGGTCCACACATCCACACATATGTGAAGAGGGCACGACAGCACCTCTTCCCCCTCAAAAGAGGCTGAAAAGATTTGGCATGGGCCTTCAGATCCTCAAAAAGGTTCTACAGCTGCACCATTGAGAGCATCTTGACTGGCTGCATCACCGCTTGGTATGGCAACCGCAAGGCGCTACAGAGGGTGGTAAGGCTCAGTACATCATTGGGCCGAGCTCCGTGCCATCCAGGACCTCTATACCAGGCTGTGTCAGAAGAAGGCCCCCCCCCCAAAAAAAACAAATTTAAGACCCCAGCCACCCAAGCCTTAGACAGTTCTCTCTGTCACCACCTTGCAGGCTGTACCAGTGCACCAGGTCTGGAACCAACAGGATCCTGAACAGCTTCTATCCCCAAGCCATAAGACTGCTAAACAAGACTGCTAAATAGCTAATTAAATGGCTACCGGGACTACCTGCATTGACCCTTTTGTTGCACTAACTCGACTCGCTACTGGTGCTCCCTGTATATAGCCATGTTATTTTACTCGTTATTGCTATTCACTGTATTTGTTTCTTCGGTTACTATTTATTCTATTTACACCATTCCAAGATGGCATAGCAGTTCAGACGTCTTTTGTCCTTGTCTTGTCCCGTATATATATATATATATATATATATATATATATATATATATATATATATATATATACATACACACATACAACTTTTTTCACATACCTTTTTATATATTTTTTAATTTTCCATAAACTCATCTTCAAAACACTCTCCTGCAACCCGCCTCACCAATTTATATAAAAAAGTATTATTTACCTCAAATCTGTAATACTCCAAGAAGCTAGCCAGAAACTAGCCAGAAGCTAACCAGAAACTAGCCAGGAGCTAGCCAGAAGCTAGCCAGAAGCTAATCCAGAAGCTAATCCAGAAGCTAATCCAGAAACTAATCCAGAAGCTAATCCAGAAGCTAATCCAGAAGCTAATCAGCTTCTTTACTGGCTAATCGTTAGTATTCAGCTAACCACGGTTTGTGGTCATCAACTATCCTTTAGCTCGAAAATCTATCGCCAGTTTTGTATGGCGCAGCGCGGCTCGGTACGGAACATACCGGACCAATTTTTCTCTCCATGTCCCTGGATTTCAACCGCTAACTCTGGACATTCATACCTGGATCTCACAGCTAGCTAGCTGCTATCCATGTGACTATCGGCTTTCGTCGATTCCGGAGCAAACATCAATTATTCCGGAGCTAGCCAGCTGAAGAGTTCCATCAATCACTCCTGGGCTACAATCACCTATCCGGACCCGTTTTACTGCCTACGCAGAGCCCCACCGGGCCTTCACAACTGGACTGCCGACGTTATCTACTCAAAGGAGTTATCCAGCTGGCTCCTCCGTCGCAACGTTACCTGAACGCCCATCTGCGGCCCGCTAACCGTTAGCGGTCTTATCGGCTGCTATCTGAATAGACAAATCGGACAATTTATTTATTTATTTTTAATATTATTATTTTTCTTCTTGGGCCTCTATAACTATATCTATTGTTTTTTTTTGTTGTTGTGTGATTTGGATTAATCCCCTCTACCACACGGAACCCCACTAATCTACTGATGGAACGCAAGAGGTGGCTAATAACAGACCTCCATCCTATGCTAGCTTGCTACCGATGGCCTGGCTAGCTGTCTAAATCGCCGTGACCCCCAACCAACCTCTCTACTCACTCGACTAAGCATGCCTCTCCTTAATGTCAAGATGCCTTGTCCATTGCTGTTCTGGTTAGTGTTTATTGGCTTATTTCACTGTAGAGCCTCTAGTCCTGCTCACTATACCTTATCCAACCTATTAGTTCCACCACCCACACATGCAATGACATCTC
This sequence comes from Oncorhynchus mykiss, assembly GCF_057628025.1. NCBI lineage: Eukaryota > Metazoa > Chordata > Actinopteri > Salmoniformes > Salmonidae > Oncorhynchus > Oncorhynchus mykiss. The sequence goes on along the minus strand of NC_143023.1, from coordinate 86,774,469 downwards.
CTGGTTTCAATTATGTTCTAGAGACAATATCTCTCTTCATCACTCAATACCTAGGTTTACCTCCACTGTATTCACATCCTACCATACCTTTGTCTGTACATTATACCTTGATGCTATTTTATCGCCCCCAGAAACCTCCTTTTACTCTCTGTTCCAGACGTTCTAGACGACCAATTCTTATTGCTTTTAGCCATACCCTTATTCTACTCCTCCTCTGTTCCTCCGGCGATGTAGAGGTGAATCCAGGCCCTGCAGTGCCTAGCTCCACTCCTATTCCCCAGGCGCTCTCTTTTGTCGACTTCTGTAACCGGAATAGCCTTCGTTTCATGCATGTTAACATTAGAAGCCTCCTCCCTAAGTTTGTTCTATTCACTGCTTTAGCACACTCTGCCAACCAGGATGTTCTAGCTGTGTCTGAATCCTGGCTTAGGAAGACCACCAAAAATTCTGAAATTTTAATCCCAAACTACAACATTTTCAGACAAGATAGAACTGCCAAAGGGGGCGGTGTTGCAATCTACTGCAAAGATAGCCTGCAGAGTTCTGTCCTACTATCCAGGTCTGTACCGAAAAAAATTGAACTTCTACTTTTAAAAATCCACCTCTCTAAAAACAAGTCTCTCACCGTTGCCACCTGCTATAGACCACCCTCTGCCCCCAGCTGTGCTATGGACACCATATGTGAACTGATTGCCCCCATCTATCTTCAGAGCTCATGCTGCTAGGCGACCTAAACTGGAACATGCTTAACACCCCAGCCATCCTACAATCTAAACTTGATGCCCTCAATCTCACACAAATGATCAATGAACCTACCAGGTACCACCCCAAAGCCTTAAACACGGGCACCCTCATAGATATCATCCTAACCAACTTGCCCTCTAAATACACCTCTGCTGTCTTCAACCAAGATCTCAGTGATCACTGCCTCATTGCCTGCATCCGTAATGGGTCAGCGGTCAAACGACCTCCACTCATCACTGTCAAACGCTCCCTGAAACACTTCAGCGAGCAGGCCTTTCTAATCGACCTGGCCGGGGTATCCTGGAAGGATATTGATCTCATCCCGTCAGTAGAGGATGCCTGGATATTTTTTTTAAATGCCTTCCTAACCATCTTAAATAAACATGCCCCATTCAAGAAATGTAGAACCAGGAACAGATATAGCCCTTGGTTCTCCCCAGACCTGACTGCCCTTAACCAACACAAAAACATCCAATGGCGTTCTGCATTAGCATCGAACAGCCCCCGTGATGTGCAGCTGTTCAGGGAAGCTAGAAACCATTATACACAGGCAGTTAGAAAAGCCAAGGCTAGCTTTTTCAAGCAGAAATGTGCTTCCTGCAACACTAACTCAAAAAAGTTCTGGGACACTGTAAAGTCCATGGAGAATAAGAACACCTCCTCCCAGCTGCCCACTGCACTGAAGATAGGAAACACTGTCACCACTGATAAATCCACCATAATTGAGAATTTCAATAAGCATTTTTCTACGGCTGGCCATGCTTTCCATCTGGCTACTCCTACCCCGGTCAACAGCACTGCACCCCCCACAGCAACTCGCCCAAGCCTTCCCCATTTCTCCTTTTCCCAAATCCGTTCAGCTGATGTTCTGAAAGAGCTGCAAAATCTGGACCCCTACAAATCAGCCGGGCTAGACAATCTGGACCCTTTCTTTCTAAAATGATCTGCCGAAATTGTTGCCACCCCTATTACTAGCCTGTTCAATCTCTCTTTCGTGTCGTCTGAGATTCCCAAAGATTGGAAAGCAGCTGCGGTCATCCCCCTCTTCAAAGGGGGGGACACTCTTGACCCAAACTGCTACAGACCTATATCTATCCTACCATGCCTTTCTAAGGTCTTCGAAAGCCAAGTCAACAAACAGATTACCGACCATTTCGAATCTCACCATACCTTCTCTGCTATGCAATCTGGTTTCAGAGCTGGTCATGGGTGCACCTCAGCCACGCTCAAGGTCCTAAACAATATCTTAACCGCCATCGATAAGAAACATTACTGTGCAGCCGTATTCATTGATCTGGCCAAGGCTTTCGACTGTCAATCACCACATCCTCATCGGCAGACTCGACAGCCTTGGTTTCTCAAATGATTGCCTCGCCTGGTTCACCAACTACTTCTCTGATAGAGTTCAGTGTGTCAAATCGGAGGGTCTGCTGTCCGGACATCTGGCAGTCTCTATGGGAGTGCCACAGGGTTCAATTCTTGGACCGACTCTCTTCTCTGTATACATAAATGAGGTCGCTCTTGCTGCTGGTGAGTCTCTGATCCACCTCTACGCAGACGACACCATTCTGTATACTTCTGGCCCTTCTTTGGACACTGTGTTATCAACCCTCCAGGCAAGCTTCAATGCCATACAACTCTCCTTCCGTGGCCTCCAATTGCTCTTAAATACAAGTAAAACTAAATGCATGCTCTTCAACCGATCGCTACCTGCACCTGCCCAACATCACTACTCTGGACGGCTCTGACTTAGAATACGTGGACAACTACAAATACTTAGGTGTCTGGTTAGACTGTAAACTCTCCTTACAGACCCATATCAAACATCTCCAATCCAAAGTTAAATCTAGAATTGGCTTCCTATTTCGCAACAAAGCATCCTTCACTCATGCTGCCAAACATACCCTTGTAAAACTGACCATCCTACCAATCCTCGACTTTGGCGATGTCATTTACAAAATAGCCTCTAATACCCTACTCAACAAATTGGATGCAGTCTATCACAGTGCAATCCGTTTTGTCACCAAAGCCCCATATACTACCCACCATTGCGACCTGTACGCTCTCGTTGCCTGGCCCTCGCTTCATACTCGTCGCCAAACCCACTGGCTCCATGTCATCTACAAGACCCTGCTAGGTAAAGTCCCCCCTTATCTCAGCTCGCTGGTCACCATAGCATCTCCCACCTGTAGCACACACTCCAGCAGGTATATCTCTCTAGTCACCCCCAAAACCAATTCTTTCTTTGGCCGCCTCTCCTTCCAGTTCTCTGCTGCCAATGACTGGAACGAACTACAAAAATCTCTGAAACTGGAAACACTTATCTCCCTCACTAGCTTTAAGCACCAACTGTCAGAGCAGCTCACAGATTACTGCACCTGTACATAGCCCACCTATAATTTAGCCCAAACAACTACCTCTTTCCCTACTGTATTTAATTTATTTATTTATTTTGCTCCTTTGCACCCCATTATTTTTATTTCTACTTTGCACATTCTTCCATTGCAAATCTACCATTCCAGTGTTTTACTTGCTATATTGTATTTACTTTGCCACCATGGCCTTTTTTTGCCTTTACCTCCCTTATCTCACCTCATTTGCTCACATCGTATATAGACTTGTTTATACTGTATTATTGACTGTATGTTTGTTTTACTCCATGTGTAACTCTGTGTCGTTGTATGTGTCGAACTGCTTTGCTTTATCTTGGCCAGGTCGCAATTGTAAATGAGAACTTGTTCTCAACTTGCCTACCTGGTTAAATAAAGGTGAAATAAATTTTAAAAAATACCTGAGAACTACAACAAAAACAGTAGCTAAGTGGAATGGACATCGTATTCTGATTAAATTCATTGTGGGAATTTCGAGTTGCTCAAAACAGCGGGCATAGTGGATGTTTTAGCACCACCAGAGAGACAGACCACTCTACTGCTGATGCTAGCTGCCATCCAAGAGCACAGAGTGCTTAAAACGGTCTGTGCAGAAATATCGACTTTTGGGTGAAAAAATGTAGATGTGATTAAAGGCGTCAAACTAATTAACGGTGTTAACATTTTCAAAAGTTAAATGTAACTTGTTAACTTTGACAGCCCTAGTAATAATATTCCTTAGATCTTTATTATGGTAGAAAAGAGGTACCGTGCCTTCAGACATTATTCACACCCCTTGACTTTTCCACATTTTGTTGTGTCCCAGCCTGAATTTAAAATGGATTAAATTGGGATTTTTGGTCACTGGCCTACATACAATAACACAATGTCAGTGAAATTAGTCAACATTTTTACAAATGAATAGAAAATTAAAAAGGTGAAATGTTGAGTCAATAAGTAAATCAACCTCTTTGTAATGGCGAGCCAAAAATGTGCTTAACAAGTCACATAATAAATTGCATGGACTGTGAGTGACTGCGTGCAATAATAGTGGGTAACATGACTTTTGACTGGCTACCTTATCTGTAACCCACACATACAAATACAATGCCTTGCGAAAGTATTCGGCCCCCTTGAACTTTGCGACCTTTTGCCACATTTCAGGCTTCAAACATAAAGATATAAAACTGTATTTTTTTGTGAAGAATCAACAACAAGTGGGACACAATCATGAAGTGGAACGACATTTATTGGATATTTCAAACTTTTTTAACAAATCAAAAACTGAAAAATTCGGCGTGCAAAATTATTCAGCCCCCTTAAGGTAATACTTTGTAGCGCCACCTTTTGCTGCGATTACAGCTGTAAGTCGCTTGGGGTATGTCTCTATCAGTTTTGCACATCGAGAGACTGAAATTTTTTCCCATTCCTCCTTGCAAAACAGCTCGAGCTCAGTGAGGTTGGATGGAGAGCATTTGTGAACAGCAGTTTTCAGTTCTTTCCACAGATTCTCGATTGGATTCAGGTCTGGACTTTGACTTGGCCATTCTAACACCTGGATATGTTTATTTTTGAACCATTCCATTGTAGATTTTGCTTTATGTTTTGGATCATTGTCTTGTTGGAAGACAAATCTCCGTCCCAGTCTCAGGTCTTTTGCAGACTCCATCAGGTTTTCTTCCAGAATGGTCCTGTATTTGGCTCCATCCATCTTCCCATCAATTTTAACCATCTTCCCTGTCCCTGCTGAAGAAAAGCAGGCCCAAACCATGATGCTGCCACCGCCATGTTTGACAGTGGGGATGGTGTGTTGCTTTTACGCCAAACATAACGTTTTGCATTGTTGCCAAAAAGTTCAATTTTGGTTTCATCTGACCAGAGCACCTTCTTCCACATGTTTGGTGTGTCTCCCAGGTGGCTTGTGGCAAACTTTAACCGACACTTTTTATGGATATCTTTAAGAAATGTCTTTCTTCTTGCCACTCTTCCATAAAGGCCAGATTTGTGCAATATACTACTGATTGTTGTCTTATGGACAGAGTCTCCCACCTCAGCTGTAGATCTCTGCAGTTCATCCAGAGTGATCATGGGCCTCTTGGCTGCATCTCTGATCAGTCTTCTCCTTGTATGAGCTGAAAGTTTAGAGGGACGGCCAGGTCTTGGTAGATTTGCAGTGGTCTGATACTCCTTCCATTTCAATATTATCACTTGCACAGTGCTCCTTGGGATGTTTAAAGCTTGGGAAATCTTTTTGTATCCAAATGCGGCTTTAAACTTCTTCACAACAGTATCTCGGACCTGCCTGGTGTGTTCCTTGTTCTTCATGATGCTCTCTGCGCTTTTAACGGACCTCTGAGACTATCACAGTGCAGGTGCATTTATACGGAGACTTGATTACACACAGGTGGATTGTATTTATCATCATTAGTCATTTAGGTCAACATTGGATCATTCAGAGATCCTCACTGAACTTCTGGAGAGAGTTTGCTGCACTGAAAGTAAAGGGGCTGAATAATTTTGCACGCCCAATTTTTCAGTTTTTGATTTGTTAAAAAAGTTTGAAATATTCAATAAATGTCGTTCCACTTCATGATTGTGTCCCACTTGTTGTTGATTCTTCACGAAAAAATACAGTTTTATATCTTTATGTTTGAAGCCTGAAATGTGGCAAAAGGTCGCAAAGTTCAAGGGGGCCGAATACTTTCGCAAGGCACTGTATGGAGTCAGATATTCAGTTCAATAGACTTTGTTAACATACAAATTACATAGTCTTATGATGTGTTACATGTGAGGTATATACAGTATAATATATGCTTAGGCTATATGATAAATATTACTCCACTACACGTAGAGGTAGACCAGGCAGCTCATCACCTTCCACGATCCTGAGAGGAAAAAAAAAAAAGCCTCTGGATCTGGTGTGGGCAGAGGGGTGCGTTGGCTTCCACTCCTAATGGTACCTGCCCACCTTCCCTATATTTTACCTACCCTCAGGAGATAGCGCTGGCCAGGTAAAGTCCATAATATTTTGCAAGATACATTGACACAACTTTTTCTTAGCAACCCCAATTAATGGTAAATGTCTTGGCTCCTACAACATGTTCCCTGTGTGTCTCTGGCTGGTCAGGGGCAGGACTTATTTCCTCTACTTCTCCCCGGACCAGCCTCTGGTCATGCTACGGAACAGCACCAGCCCTAAACTGGTCATGGTGAGCTCCAAACCTGCTGTCTGCCATCAGGCTCATCAAAACAGCGAGGAGCCAGTGGACATGGAGAGCAGATCATTCAGGTGTCCGTTTTATGGCTCATGTTGCCACTGTAGGCATCTCATAAAAAGGTTGTATTGTCTTTCAGGTGTACCTCATGGCATAGGTCCCACAGGTGAACGTTGGTTTTAGCCCAAGTTGAGGGGGGATTGGCTATATTGGGATTGGGTGTAATCCCTTACAGCAGAGTTCCCACCATGTTGTGGCTGTTGTGTTTCATTTTTATCTTTCAACTTGAATGAGAAAAGACTAATCCGCTGAAGTTCCTTACTGGCATACCAAATAAAGGAGATTTTAGCATTGAAAGTAGATTGCTTTGTTGTGATCATTTTAAATAGTATTTTAATAGTATACTGTATGTATTCTGTATACTGTAGTATACTGTATGTTTTTACTGTCTTTTTTCAATGTGTTAGATATTAGAAGGGTTTCTATAAATATTACATTGATGATAACGCTGTCATCTGCAAAACATAAGGCAGGTTCACAGTGGTTAACAAATGCAAAACAGTTCAATGATTGCATATTGCTGTTATGTCTGAAACAAATTACATTTGATTTTCATCTCAGCAGTGCAGCTAGTAATTTATGCTGGTACAGACTGCTGTGCCCAGACTAACTATTGAACTCCAATACCGGAAGGCCCTAAATCTAAATTCCTTAGATAATTAATTTAATTTGATTCCTAATTAATCTGTTCACTCCGATATGAATGAATTATTGCAGAGCCTGTTTATCCTGCACTCATCTTTTTGCACATGTCAACTCCTCCACATTAGTGGGTATTTGTTTTCTGTGTGCATAAAATTTGTGTTTGCTCCTCCAGTGTGCTCAGGAGTGTGCTCTTTCCTTGGTCCCAGGGGAGAGGGTCTGAGATGGACTTTACCTCTGGCAACGAACCAACTCTGCTCTCCTCTCCATACAACACTCTCATTCAATATCCTGAGTGGGCCAAACCCAAATATTGATTTGCTATCCTAAGTAGAAGCTGAAATTCATCTGGCTTTGAAGGTTGTGAGGCCTATGTGTCCTGCGCTCCGATTCGGGAAGCTTATGAACTTGGAAGTGTCACACTGTGTACCATCTACTGCTAGTCTGAAAGTAGAATCATAAGTTACAGGCACCAATACTGTCTACACACTGTTTTTCATGAAATAGCTATTTATTTTAAGGTACAATAGAAGGTGGGATTTGTTTTTTTTTCAATGTATCATTCGCAATTCCTTGCACTGGGTCTGTCACAGTAGGTAGCCAATGTTCACAAATGGAAAATCTAGGAAACGTAATGCATCTTTAGATGGCAGTATTATAAATCAGTATGAGTGCTCAGCAGACAGCATTTGATATGAAGATAAAAACAACACATTCTTCTGAAAACATTGTTTTTTGAACCGTCTGTGTAGGGTAGAAGGAGGCTGGAGTAGCTGTGGTAGTAAATTATGTATTATTCTGATAATGCTGTCAATACGTTAATTACAGTTAACTATAAAAAAAATGTAACGGAGTCAATTTAGTACCGCATTTATTACATCCATTCTCCACCCACAAATCAGGGTTTCCCCACAGACACTTTAAGTGCAACACAACGCGCTCCGCTGTTGGTCGGCAAGTCATTTAGTTCCCAGAAACTTCAGCCCAAATCTGCAAAGAGTCTGGTAGACTGAAAAGTCTAACTTTGTTAGCCAATACAGAAAGAACAGGAGAAACACCCAGCACATAGGCATAGCCTTAATATACCAACCAATCATCTCCCACAACTGTTGTGTGATTCGCTAAAATTAAATGACAAATACTTTACTCAGTAGGTCACCCCCATTGAATTCTATGGTTACTCCAACTAAGGCAAACTTTGAATCATTGATACCCCAGGATTATATGCACTGTGTGCAATAGCCTGGGGATGAGCTTAGTTGGGAAGTAGCAGCAGCTATAGGTCTCACTGTGGTGCCAAAACATCCATTATGCGCACAACTTTGAGCAACAATTATTTGAAGGAAAACGTACAGAAAGTTAATCCATAAAAACATTCCAATACGTTTTTTTAGATAACAGCAAATACTTCATTTGCATAGAAGTAGCTAGCTAGTTATGCTAGCTAGCGAACCAAATAAGAATGCTTAGAATGCAATGGCTGAATGCCTCTAGATTCAACTCTAGAACACAACAGGAGGTCAAAAGGTCAAAAGATTGAAGCTAACGAACCCAATTTTAACAGTAGCAGCTTGTGATTTATACAGAATTGTAACATGATATGTGATCCTCCATACCAGTTACAGCTTAGCTAATGGAAAGCTCCGGCACCCATTTTTCAACTAACCTTTCTTGGCGATAAGTTAATCGAGAACAAAGAAAGTATATATTTTTTTAATCGTTTGACAGCCCTAATTGCTGAGCATCTCTGCTGAGGTGTGACTTGTTTCTAGCTGAGCAGCTCTATGGAAAGATGGTGCCAATAGGCATGGCTGCCTTGTTTCAGGCTCCAAAGCAAATTTGAAACTTCAAAAAAAAAAAACACTTTATTAGCCAAAAACGTTCTTTGCATTATTACATACAGCCGGAAATAACTTTTGTATATCAGAGACGTGGTAACTCACCAGCATTTCGACCAGGAGCACAACTTTCCTAAATCGGATCATTTATTCTTACCGTCTCATGTTCTGACCATAGTTCTGTTATTTTATTCTTTGTTTTAGTATGGTCAGGGCGTGAGTTGGGGTGGGCAGTCTATGTTTGTTTTTCTATGTTGGTTTTTGTGTTTGGCCTAGTATGGTTCTCAATCAGAGGCAGGTGTATTAGGTAGCCTGGGTTTCACTTTTGGTTTGTGGGTGTTTGTTTCCGTGTGTGTGTTTGGGCCACACGCTACTGTTTCGGTTTTGTAAATTCACGTTGTCATTTATTGTTTAGTGTTCTGAGTTTTAATTAAACATCATCACGAACACTTAACACGCTGCGCTTTGGTCCGATCCTTACTCCTCTTCAGACGAAATCTATATATCTCTATCTATTCACACACACACACACACATACATACATACAGTGCCTTGCGAAAGTATTCGGCCCCCTTGAACTTTGCGACCTTTTGCCACATTTCAGGCTTCAAACATAAAGATATAAAACTGTATTTTTTTGTGAAGAATCAACAACAAGTGGGACACAATCATGAAGTGGAACGACATTTATTGGATATTTCAAACTTTTTTAACAAATCAAAAACTGAAAAATTAGGCGTGCAAAATTATTCAGCCCCTTTACTTTCAGTGCAGCAAACTCTCTCCAGAAGTTCAGTGAGGATCTCTGAATGATCCAATGTTGACCTAAATGACTAATGATGATAAATACAATCCACCTGTGTGTAATCAAGTCTCCGTATAAATGCACCCGCACTGTGATAGTCTCAGAGGTCCGTTAAAAGCGCAGAGAGCATCATGAAGAACAAGGAACACACCAGGCAGGTCCGATATACTGTTGTGAAGAAGTTTAAAGCCAGATTTGGATACAAAAAGATTTCCCAAGCTTTAAACATCCCAAGGAGCACTGTGCAAGCGATAATATTGAAATGGAAGGAGTATCAGACCACTGCAAATCTACCAAGACCTGGCCGTCCCTCTAAACTTTCAGCTCATACAAGGAGAAGACTGATCAGAGATGCAGCCAAGAGGCCCATGATCACTCTGGATGAACTGCAGAGATCTACAGCTGAGGTGGGAGACTCTGTCCATAGGACAACAATCAGTCGTATATTGCACAAATCTGGCCTTTATGGAAGAGTGGCAAGAAGAAAGCCATTTCTTAAAGATATCCATAAAAAGTGTTGTTTAAAGTTTGCCACAAGCCACCTGGGAGACACACCAAACATGTGGAAGAAGGTACTCTGGTCAGATGAAACCAAAATTGAACTTTTTGGCAACAATGCAAAACGTTATGTTTGGCGTAAAAGCAACACAGCTGAACACACCATCCCCACTGTCAAACATGGTGGTGGCAGCATCATGGTTTGGGCCTGCTTTTCTTCAGCAGGGACAGGGAAGATGGTTAAAATGGATGGGAAGATGGATGGAGCCAAATACAGGACCATTCTGGAAGAAAACCTGATGGAGTCTGCAAAAGACCTGAGACTGGGACGGAGATTTGTCTTCCAACAAGACAATGATCCAAAACATAAATCAAAATCTACAATGGAATGGTTCAAAAATAAACATATCCAGGTGTTAGAATGGCCAAGTCAAAGTCCAGACCTGAATCCAATCGAGAATCTGTGGAAAGAACTGAAAACTGCTGTTCACAAATGCTCTCCATCCAACCTCACTGAGCTCGAGCTGTTTTGCAAGGAGGAATGGGAAAAAATGTCAGTCTCTCGATGTGCAAAACTGATAGAGACATACCCCAAGCAACTTACAGCTGTAATCGCAGCAAAAGGTGGCGCTACAAAGTATTAACTTAAGGGGGCTGAATAATTTTGCACTGCCAATTTTTCAGTTTTTGATTTGTTAAAAAAGTTTGAAATATCCAATAAATGTCGTTCCACTTCATGATTGTGTCTCACTTGTTGTTGATTCTTCACAAAAAAATACAGTTTTATATCTTTATGTTTGAAGCCTGAAATGTGGCAAAAGGTCGCAAAGTTCAAGGGGGCCGAATACTTTCGCAAGGCACTGTACATATATATGCATAGATATATATCTATACACACAAATACACATATATATTTATTTTACCTTTATTTAACCAGGCAAGTCAGTTAAGAACAAATTCTTATTTTCAATAACGGCCTAGGAACAGTGGGTTAACTGCCTGTTCAGGGGCAGAATGACAGATTTGTACCTTGTCGGCTCGGGGGTTTGAACTTGCAACCTTCCGTTACTAATCCAACGCTCTAACCACTAGGCTACCCTGCCACGCCGTGTGTGTACACATGTGTGTGTATATGTATGTATGTATGTATGTATGTATGTATATATAAAAAATTGTTTAACTTTTCAGGTAGCCTTCCACAAGATTCCCACAATAAGTTGGGTGAATTTTGGCTCATTCCTCCTGACAGAGCTGGTGTAACTGAGTCAGGTTTGTAGGCCTCCTTGTGCGCACATGTGTTTTAGCATATCAGTTAGTATATCAGAAGCTTCTAAAGCTATGACATCATTTTCTGGAATTTTTCAAGCTGTTTAATAAAAATGTATTATGGCTTGGGGGCAGTATTTCGACGTCTGCATGAGAAGCGTGCCCAAAGTAAACTGCCTGTTACTCAGGCCCAGAAGCTAGGATATGCATATAAAATTGTAGATTTGGATAGAAAACAGTTAAACAGGAAACACTACAGTTTCCAAAACTGTTAAATAATATCTGCAACATCTCCACTTAAAAAGATGTATGTATGTATGTATGTATGTATGTATGTATGTATGTATGTATACACACACATATATAAATGTATACATACATACACACCCCGACATTGCTCGTCCTAATGTTTCTATATATCTTAATTCCATTCTTTTACTTGTATATGTTTTTATAGTTGTGTATTACTGCACTATAACAGAGCTGATATGGCAGGCAAAAACCTGAGGAAAATCCATCCAGGAAGTGGGATTTTTTTGATGTGGGTATTTTCAATTGAATGCCTATAGAGTATCTAATGGGTTAGGACCCAGATTGCAGTTCCTTCAGGCTTGTTTTTTGAAAAATTAAGAAGAATGAGACCTTTGTCAGTGGACTGTAGAATCATGCAGTGCTGGTTTGCGCGTGTGACCGACTGTGCGCCCTTCGTTGTTTTTCCTTTCTATTGAATACGCTATTGTCCGGTTGAAATATTATCGATTTAGACAATTGACAACCTGAGGATTAATTACAAACATCGTTTGACATGCTTCAACGAACTTTACCGGTACTATTAGGATGTATTCGTCTGCATGTTTTGATTGCCATTGAGCCAGTGGATTACTGAACAAAACGCGCCAACAAAACTGAGTTTTTGGGACATAAAGAGGGATTTTATCGAACAAAACAAAAATGTATTGTGTAGCTGGGACTCTTGTGACTGCAACCATATGAAGATCTTCAAAGGTAAGTGATTCATTTTATTGCTATTTCTGACTTTTGTAATTCCTTTACATACATTCCCTTACTTGGTTGTAAAATGTTTGTATGCTTTTGTAAGCAGGGCGCTCTCCTCAGATAATCGCATGGTATGCTTTCGCCGTAAAGACTTTTTGAAATCTGACAAAACGGCTGGATTAACAAGAAGTTCATCTTTAAACCGATGTATAACACTTGTATTTTTTAGGAATGTTTATTATGACCATTTTGAATTTGGCGCTCTGCAATTTCACCCCGGATGTTGTCTAGCGGAAGACCTGCGCCAGAAAGGTTAAAGGCACAGTCAACTTAGTGTATGTAAACTTCTGACCCACTGGAATTGTGATACAGTGAATTATAAGTTAAATAATCTGTCTGTTAACAATTGTTGGAAAAAATACTTGTGTCTTGCACAAAGTAGATGTCCTAACCGACTTGCCAAAACTATAGTAGTTAACAAGAAATTTGTGGAGTTTTAATGACTCCAACCTAAGTGTATGTAAACTTCCGACTTCAACTATATGTATGTATGTATGTATGTATGTATGTATGTATGTATGTATGTATGTATGTATGTATGCACACACATATATAAATGTATACATACATACACACACACCCCGACATTGCTCGTCCTAATGTTTCTATATATCTTAATTCCATTTTTTTACTTTTAGATGTTTTTATAGATGTGTATTACTGCACTGTTGGAGCTAGGAACACAAGCATTTCACAACACCCGCAATAACATAAGCGACCAATACAATTTGATTTGTTTGATTTAGCATGTGAGACCTGGTTTAGCTCTACCCTAACAAAACAGCTCACATATTCCCTGCTGCCTGTCCCACCTCCCCGGTAATATTCACTCCACCCTCTCTCCTGAATTAAGCATGTGTTTACAGCAAGCGCTTTTCATGGCTTGGTTATACGCTGTGATGAGTATTTGCGAGAGGTGATTGTGTTTAACATTTCTGTAATTCACTTTTTATTGGGGATTTCAAGTGATGTCTGTGAAGGGGCAAATAAAAATGTACCAATAAAATAAGAAGCTTTAAAATATAAAAATCGATGTGGGATCTCAGATTTATACTGCATTGTCCCTCTTAAACTCTTCCCTCAGGGTCAAACACAGTTCAATATATCACTTATCAATAATTCAAAGCCCCTGATTGGCCGCTTCAGAGACCACCCCTTTCTCTCTCTCTTCACCTCCCCTCTTCACATGGAGGCAGAAAGGATCTCTGGTTTCAAACACAGCTAAAGTTTCTGCTGGAGTCCTTGTGCCCTTCCAAGAGGCAGTCCCACAGCTTATGATCAAACAGCCACCGACTAATTACTTTAGAATGGTAGTCCACTACGGTGACATAGGTATTTCATGGAATGATAGGGTGAATACTAACCAACCACTTTCCATTCTTCAGTAACTACTACTTAAGATTTCTAAATATGAAGTTTAAATGACACACCCATCTATCCAGATTTTACTTCCACCATTACTCGTTCTTCATTTCAGAGTCTTTGACTAAACTTTCCTTTCAACTATTAAAAATGAAGGAGCCCTTATTTGAACCTTGAGGAACACCTAATGGTGATGCTCTCAAAAATATAAAAAGGACAAAGAAGTACATTTCGCATGTGATTTTTTGACAGCAGGGTGACATTAGGGTGAGATTTAATGCCATCGTCTGCAGTGGAGAAGATGCAAAGTCATTAGGCGATGTTCATTGTTCTCCACAGAGAGGATCTATTGTGTTTAATGAGACAGGGTCCAATGTTCCACTTTGGCTTTTCATATGGTGCAAATGCTTTTTTTGTGACACTCCGTAATGTGAAACAAGGCCACTTGAGTGAGGGCTGGTGAACCACACTCTCAACCCACTAACAGAACCACTCTTCACAACTGCTCCTCTCCTTCAAATGCTCAACAACCCAGTGCAGTGCCTTATTAGCCTGGTTCATCTACCACGTTTGTAACTTTGTTTGTGACTAACTCAATCCCCATCTGAACTACTGTACAGTGAATCTACATTCTCATGAGAGAAGACAGGAGTAGCCTTTACCTGAGTAAACTGCCAGGCGAGTTTCATGCGCTTGGCTGTGGCGTAGCTGCACTCCAGGAGCCGCGGCCGACTGTTCACATCCACCAGGCACTTGTTGTCGTCGTCGTCGATGGTGGGGCTCAGGACCCCCAGGTGTAGCTGCTGCGTGTTCGTGTAGTACACGTTCTAGAGAAGTACCAGATGAGTGTCAAGCAAAAAGAACAGAAATGCTATGCATCTGACTGGAGGGACTGAATGCAAGCATCAGGGAGATAGTTGGGTGGAATGATGTTTGTCTTTCGCAAACAAGACATTTAGAAAATCAATTATCCCAACGTAAAGCAATATTGAGCCTTTAAGCTGTGATCCTGTACCCTGAAAGAGTTCAGCAGACGGGGGGACACAGTGATAATAGTGGTTATTATACATGATCTATAGATTGACATTCCATTCCAACTGAACTCTTAATGGTGTTGCCTCTCCATTCAGAGCTGGTGACAGAATCTCATTAGTCTCAATCCCTGTGAAGAGAGGACTCTGTCCTTCATTACCTGCCAGGTCCTTTGATAGGTCCTAATTGTGTGTACTGCAATAAAGACACAGCTGTGTTTACACACCTTAAAAACATGGTCAAAACAGCAAATATAAGAACAAAAATACATGCATTAAATTGACATTTTTCCCATACAAATAGTTGTTCCACTTTGCTATTTATTAGGATCCCCAATAGCCTCTGCCGCAGCTACTCTTCCTGGGGTCCACATTTTATTGCTAGCTTGAATTACCTGGGGTGGCAGAGAGTTCCATATAGTCAAATCAAAACAAATTGTAGTGATCACATGCACATGGTTAGCAGATGTTATTGCGAGTGTAGCGAAATGCTTGTGCTTCTAGTTCTGACAGTGCAGCAATATCTAACATGTAGTCATGGCTCAATTTAATACTGTGCATTTCCCAGCTTCTGTTCTGGACCTGGGGACTGTGAAGAGACCTCTGGTTGCATGTTTTGTGTTGTACCAAAGACTGATTAAACTGTGTGCCAAATGCTTGAACAGACAGTTCGGTACCCTCAACACATCAATACCTCACACAAAGACTCAACTCAACTCTCCTCAACTTTGAGCCAGGATAGATTGACATGCATGTTACTGACACTTGCCCACCATGTACATACATGTGTGATATGTGCTGCTTTGTTCTGGACCAACTGCAATTTACCTATGTCCCTCTTTCTCGCACATGACCACACAGCTGAACAGTAGTCCAGGTGCAACAAAACTAGGGTCTGTAGGACCTGTCTGGTCGAATGAGATGTCAAGAAGGCAGAGCAACGCCCTATCACGAAAATACCTTTTCCCATTTTAGCAACCATTAAGTGTATATGTTTTGACCATGACAGCATGCTTTCTAGGGTTACACCCAGCAGTTTAGTCTCCTCACCTTGCTCAATCACCACATTATTCAATTATAGATCTAAATTAGGCTTAGCGTTAAGCGATTGATTTGTCAAAAGAAATTTTGTTTTTGAGATATTTTTCAGCCCATTACTAGCTACCCTTTCTAAAACTGACTGGAGCTCTATGTCTATGTACACTGAGTCATCAGCGTACATTGACACACAGGCTTTATTCAAGGTCGATGGAAGGTCATTAGTAAAAACAGAAAACAATGGCCTTAGCCGGCTGCCCTGCTGTACAGCACACAACTGAATTTGCATGATAGGCCTAGAATTTCATTTAAAGTACTCTTGAGCTTTTTTACTATCATTCTTTATATAAAGTTCTTTGTCCCATAGTATAGTTTCTTCATTTAGTTTAGTTATGTGATTTATTTAATTGACTGTATGTTTGCTAGTCTGCTGTGTTGTCAGACCTATTTGCTATTCCCTTTGCCTCATCCTCTCAGCCATACAGTTTTTCAATTCATCATCTATCCATGGGGATTTGGCAGTTCTAACAGTCACTTTTTTTGATCCGTGTATGCCTATCAGTCAACAGAATAAGCGGTTTCATAAATGCTTCAAGTGCAGCATGAGGATGTTCCTCATTACACACATCTGACCAATTTTTTTTACACATTCGACATAGGAATCATTGCAAAACCTTGTATGATCGTTTACACACAATTTTAGGTACAGTCTTTCAATCTCTCATGGCTCAAAGTGGAAGAGATTGACTTCATCCCTACTTGTTTTTGTAAGAAGTGTTGACAAGCTGAATGCACCGAGCTGTGTGTTTAAATGACTAGCACACAGCGTGGACACCCATGCATACCCCACAAGACATGCCACCAAAGGTCTCTTAACAACCCCCAAGTTCAGAACAGACTATGGGAGGAGCACAGTACTACATAGAACTCTATTCCACATCAGGTAACTGATGCAAGCAGTAAAATCGTACACACAAAAAAAAATCTGGTAAAAATACACCATATGGAACAGCGGGGACTGTGAGACACACACAAAGGTACAGACACATGCATACGCACACAAGAGCTAGCACACACACACGTATATTGTAATATTGTTGAATGGTGGTATTATACATTTTGTATTGTAGATATGTAGAGGTGTAATAATGTTATGATGTACTGTTTTATCTTTTGTTTCGTATATAATGTAAGTACTTTAATGTGATTGGACCCCAGGAAGCGTATCTGCTGCCTTTGCAACTGCTAAATGGGGATCACTAAAAAATACAAATACAAATCTACTTCCCCAGAGTCAAATTAACCTGTGAATAGAGTTTTCATGTATCTGTGTCCAGTATGAAGGAAGTTAGAGGTAGTTGTGAGCCAATGCTAACTAGCTTTAGCGCAAAGACTAGAAGTCTACGGGTATATCCTAGCATGCTACACCCATAGACTTCCAGTCATTGTGCTAATGCTAAATCCTGAAGTATCCCTTTAAAGATTAATCAAAAATTATTTCTACGTTTTTAAACTGAGCCGTGTGGAACAGAGAGTGTGAGTGTGTCTGAACCACCGACGAGTGTGTCTGAACCACCGACGTACTCATTGCGAGAAGAGCCTTCATCCCGATGAGGATTTGTACATAACACAGCCAACGTTTATTAATCCCTCTTCAATGAACTCTGCAAGGGCTTCATAGCAAATTGAAACCCTCTATCTTTCGCCTGCTGACGCAGTCGCTTTCTGTTCATTTGCTAGGCAAGGAAGAGATGCGGTCTCTACTATAATCAGAACCAACTCCTACATACTTCATTATAAACACAAATTTCACACAAATAATAGATACCATATCGTTGCTGTCTGATGAAAAACTTGTAACTCAATATTTATTTTACATTTATTAAAACCACTAACTCCTCTCAATGTACTCTGTACATTTCATAATTATAATCGTATGATCATTAATGGGAAAATATGTTTTTATATATTTCCTGAAAAGTTTATTAAGGTGATAAGAGATGTTCATGAGACAGCGACGATATCATGTAAATGTAATTAGCAACAGTAATGTAAAGTAACTTTCAACAGGTATGACTGAGACGACTGAAAACAACCACCTTTGGTACTACAGTATAGAGCAAACCAGTAAAGATAGAATAACCAATTTAATACACTTGTTTCCTGTACTAAGGTATCCCTTCCGCTCTCTGCAGTAACCTGTAGAGTGCTCTTTGATAAGATCCTTTGATAAGCAATATGGATCCCTAAAGTGTCCTCACCAGTGATGGAAAAGTACCCAATTGCCATACTTTAGTTAAAGTATAGATACTTAAGTAAAAGTGAGTCAATTTTCTTGTTTGTAAAATGTACAGATAGCCAGGGGCAGACTCCAACACTCAGACATAATTTACAAATGATGCATTTGTGTAGTGAGTCCACCAGATCAGAGGCAGTAGGGATGACCATGTGTTATCTTGATAAGTACGTGAATTGGACCATTTTCCTGTCCTGCTAAGCATTCTAATGTAACAAATACTTTTGGGTGTCAGTACTTTACGCCACTGCTCCACACACACACACACAAACACACGTTCAGTGCCAATTGGAGCTTCATCTCCATACAGTCTAGAGGGTCTGGTCTCCTAGGTAACACCAGTTCTAATGAGGAACACTGGGAGATGTACAAATGAGGATCCCTGCTGAGAGGGGAGAATCTCCTGGTGGCATGGCAGCCCATCTGTTCCCACAAGAAACACCCTTCTACCTCCTCAATAATAGACAGGCCATCACTATCTAATTAGTTCCTGGTCCCTGACATTCACCACCATTCCCCTCCATACCCAGATAATGCTCTGATAGAGTTTGTATAGGCCTACACACTCCATTGTAGTACAGATGCAGAGGACATGTGCTGCTATTTGGCTTGGCTTCAGCCTGCATACCCAATGTAATACATTATCTTCTCTCAGTTTGTATTCTACAGTAAATCCTGTAGAGTTACTGTCTAGAACTAAACTGCATTTTGGACCCAGCAGCTTAACAATTGATAATCTCATATCTTGGGTTTCAGCAAAAATATATAAAAAGTTATGCATAATAAGTATATTTTCTTACATGAGCTAAATGTCTCAGGGATAAAATGAACATTTATTGTGACAGTGAGAGAGAAAAGTGTTCACGCAGCAGTTCGGAGAGATCCAGTAGCTGGGTATGACCCAGAGAGAAGCCAAAGGTTTAACATTTCAGGCACCAATCGATTATATTGACTTCTGACAACAGAGATGCAGTACTAGACTGTCTTGTTGCAATTATAAATTATTCAATGTGAATATGTAGACGGACAAACAAAATTGTTATTTTTTGCTGTAAAATCCAGCATATTACAAAGTAGTAAAAAGGGACAAGTAGTATAAAAGCACTAGGCATTTAGAAACATTAATACCTTTTCCAAAAGCTTTTATATTGAACAAGACAAGGAAATAAGGATGAATATCCTGAGTCATAGTTAGAGCAAAGATCTTATTTTAAGTGGGGGAAAGACCTAGTAATTCAGTAATTGCTGTGGCATATACGTTAGGACCAGGACAAAATTGGTAGTGACCTTACAGATGGAGGGGTCAGAGGGCACTCACCTGTGGCGTCATCCCATGACAGACGTACAGGATGGGGATGTTGTCCGAGTCAGGCCCCTGGTCTAGACACAGGTCGCTCCTCAGAGCATTCTTCAACTGGAGGAGACAGAGGAGGAAAACAAGACTGTTCCAACCACATAACCATGGGGCAGGGATGGAGACGGATTAAGGACGCAGAAGTTATCGCTCTCCATGCGATAACAGACAATCTGTTTCGTAAAAGCACTTAAGCTGTGCCTTCTTCTGTCTGGCCAACGACAACGGTTAATTAGTCTGTTAATGATAGAATGACACAGCACACAACTGGTCTGTGTGACGAAGAGTTTGACAAATGGAAGCACTTTAGGCTAAATACTGAGAACACAATAGTTGAAACAATTGTTTTTCATTATCCTCACATCAACAAGGGAAGAAATATGTTTTGCAACTAAATAAATGGGATGCCATTAGTCCTGCGGAATCTGTTTGACAACAAATTGAGTCACATTTTAGAGCGACATCTACAAAAATAAATAATCACACTTGTTAATATGATATTGTGTAATAAATGGTATTGTTATGATAATATCACTCTCAATGCACTATTATTCAGTTCAGCTTTAAGATAACTATCATTGGTCAAATATGTATTCTTCAAATGTGTTTCAAGAAGTTGTTTTGATAGCAATGCCTTCATAATCATATTCCCAGCATGACTCCCACACATGCTGAGTAGTGTCATGATCACACATCAAACATTTCTAACACAGTTGTGATGTGCTCATCGAACAACCAAGCAAAGCACTAGGGGGTTCGTCAAGTTATTTGTGGACCGATTTATTTCTCATGTTTAAATACAACTGACCTTCAACCTTTCATTGCTTCAGTGGAGGTATGTCCTCAAGCTGTGGCTTGAAATGGACTCCTATGACAGTAATGTTCTTGCTAAGATATTTCAAAAGACTGTTTCAGCATGAACAGTGTGTGGGTCATTCCACCAACTTTAAGAAGTGTAAATTTGTCCCCAAAAAATTAGATTTCACCTCATTTTAACATTCTGTCATGAAAAGGACATGTTCGACTTCATGAAAAAAACATCAAGAGTTTAAAATACGAAAAATGACTACAGTAAGTGGCTATTAAGTGACAAATAAAGTAACAGGGTAGACTGTAACAAGGTTGACTATTTCATCTTAAATCAGCTACAAATCCCCTCGAGACAGGGGGAATGAAAGCTTGTTTTGTGGAACAGGGAGTGGCAATTGAATGCAAGTGAAAAATATTTTTTCAATTGCTAATACATTTCTAGCCTGTCTATCTATGGGATACAGGGTTGACGTGTTATATGCTTGACTCGCTCAGTTTTCCAGCACAAAACACACTTGAATATGGCCAAGAGTATAACCAGCTTACTTCCTTCTACAATATGATTTGACTATTTGATGTTCAATGTTTCTTTCGAAAAAGGTATTTAAAAAGGAAGTTTCACCATATTAAAAAGATGAGTTCAGTTCTAGTAACAGGATTGACCTTAAAATGAAGGTCAGACGTAGATTAAGCACTAATCACATTAAATAAATACTCTCCAGAAATGACTTTGTCAAAGGAACAAAATACAGTGCCTTGCGAAAGTATTCGCCCCCCTTGAACTTTGCGACCTTTTGCCACATTTCAGGCTTCAATCAAAGATATAAAACTGTATTTTTTTGTGAAGAATCAACAACAAGTGGGACACAATCATGAAGTGGAACGACATTTATTGGATATTTCAAACTTTTTTAACAAATCAAAAACTGAAAAATTGGGCGTGCAAAATTATTCAGCCCCTTTACTTTCAGTGCAGCAAACTCTCTCCAGAAGTTCAGTGAGGATCTCTGAATGATCCAATGTTAACCTAAATGACTAATGATGATAAATATAATCCACCTGTGTGTAATCAAGTCTCCGTATAAATGCACCTGCACTGTGATAGTCTCAGAGGTCCGTTACAAGCGCAGAGAGCATCATGAAGAACAAGGAACACACCAGGCAGGTCCGAGATACTGTTGTGAAGAAGTTTAAAGCCAGATTTGGATACAAAAAGATTTCCCAAGCTTTAAACATCCCAAGGAGCACTGTGCAAGCGATAATATTGAAATGGAAGGAGTATCAGACCACTGCAAATCTACCAAGACCTGGCCGTCCCTCTAAACTTTCAGCTCATACAAGGAGAAGACTGATCAGAGATGCAGCCAAGAGGCCCAAGATCACTCTGGATGAACTGCAGAGATCTTACAGCTGAGGTGGGAGACTCTGTCCATAGGACAACAATCAGTCGTATACTGCACAAATCTGGCCTTTATGGAAGAGTGGCAAGAAGAAAGCCATTTCTTAAAGATATCCATAAAAAGTGTTGTTTAAAGTTTGCCACAAGCCACCTGGGAGACACACCAAACATGTGGAAGAAGGTGCTCTGGTCAGATGAAACCAAAATTGAACTTTTTGGCAACAATGCAAAACGTTATGTTTGGCGTAAAAGCAACACAGCTCATCACACTGAACACACCATCCCCACTGTCAAACATGGTGGTGGCAGCATCATGGTTTGGGCTTTCTTTTCTTCAGCAGGGACAGGGAAGATGGTTAAAATTGATGGGAAGATGGATGGAGCCAAATACAGGACCATTCTGGAAGAAAACCTGATGGAATCTGCAAAAGACCTGAGACTGAGACGGAGATTTGTCTTCCAACAAGACAATGATCCAAAACATAAAGCAAAATCTACAATGGAATGGTTCAAAAATAAACATATCCAGGTGTTAGAATGGCCAAGTCAAAGTCCAGACCTGAATCCAATCGAGAATCTGTGGAAAGAACTGAAAACTGCTGTTCACAAATGCTCTCCATCCAACCTCACTGAGCTCGAGCTGTTTTGCAAGGAGGAATGGGAAAAAATGTCAGTCTCTCGATGTGCAAAACTGATAGAGACATACCCCAAGCGACTTACAGCTGTAATCGCAGCAAAAGGTGGCGCTACAAAGTATTAACTTAAGGGGGCTGAATAATTTTGCACGCCCAATTTTTCAGTTTTTGATTTGTTAAAAAGGTTTGAAATATCCAATAAATGTCGTTCCACTTCATGATTGTGTCCCACTTGTTGTTGATTCTTCACAAAAAAATACAGTTTTATATCTTTATGTTTGAAGCCTGAAATGTGGCAAAAGGTCGCAAAGTTCAAGGGGGCTGAATACTTTCGCAAGGCACTGTAACTAGGGCTTTACAATGATGCTGAAACTTGGAGACATTTTGGGGTTAAGTGGGTTGAAATCTTCCTAGAAGTGACACAGGGTTGCTGAATTTCGGCACTTTAGTAAGCCATTTCATAAAAATAAAAAATTTGATTGATTGAATATATAACTTAATAATATTGATATAACAGGCTTTAAAATTCAGTATTGGTCCACAATGTCTACTTAAAATATCAAAGGGACACAAAAGGCACTCTTTTCATGAAACGACTCATGCACGTTCTTACCTCACATTACCAGCACAATATAGCATGACTTTCTATGATGAGTGGCATTATCATACGAGGTGATACGCTGCACATGTTGTGCCATCTTGTGCTATTTTGGAAAAGAAACAAAGGCTGAGATGTACAGATATCATAACATACTCACCACTCCATAGGCAACTGTGTCACTGTAGGTTCTCATCTCAGAGTAGATGTTGGCCAAGAACCAGCTGAAAGATTTACACAGCAGTCTGTTTCTCAAAGCCTTCCTCTCCGAGAGGTCCCCTATGTCAATCCCTGAGTTCTAGAAATAGACACACCAACACATGGATACCACAGGTGTGTGGTGGCACTTTAATTGGGTGGTTCATAGTAAGGACTGGAACAGAGTAAATGGAACAGTATCAAACAGGTGTTTGATACCGTTCTATTCACTCCATTCCAGCCATTATCATGAGCCAGCCTCCCCACACCAGTCTCCTGTGATGGATACCCACATGTCATAACCTATCATTAAATAAAACATTTATGGAATCCAAGTTTAGACTGAATTGACTAGGGCCTGGATTATTTTCTGCTCAGGTCACATGTTCAGGAGGGTTGGATAATGACCCACTCTAAGGAGGCCGTGGTCTTTACCTGTAGGGGAACGTTCCAGGCCATGTAAACATGGTTCTTGTATTCGTCCATCCACACCTCGGCCACCCTAAGTGCATTCCGCCGCACATGAGCAGTCAGGTCTTGAGTGTAGGGCTTGTGAGCACGCTCGATATGCGCTATCCGAGAACAGGGCAAAACCTCCACACTGCCCCCACATTGCCATACCTGAGGTTACATACAGAGTCCAAATAACATATTTCAAAAGAGGTAGGAAGTTGAGTATAGCCTTGGAAGTGTACAGAGCTCAGTAGTGAACACAGGGTTAGATGTAAGGAAGTCAGCGTCAGTAAATTATCTGTCATATAAAGACTGTCTACCACATCTCACACAAACTTTTGGACTACTGTAGAGCTACCACGTCTCCAAACATCTTTTACGAATCACCATATTTTGTAAAATAACTTACTGTAAAGGGTTATGAGGAGCTATTATTTAGCATATAATGTAGCCTGTGTGTATGAGAGAGAGAAAGTCAAAGAGAGTGAGAGATGGTGTGTGCAAGAATCTTATTTCATCCTCCAATATTCTCCTGCTGGGTAGAGCCCCAACAGCTCTTCCTTTACTTTCTCTCAGAGGAAAATCCTTCTCATGGGGATTATACGGAGCATGTGCCTACTGTTTTGGACTGGAGACAACTGTTTTGGACTGCCAGACAACATTACACCTGGCCGTACATGGGTGTGAAAGGTATAAGGAAGTATCCAGCACTAGAAATATCAGTTATTATGAGTGCTGAATTGTTTCACCCACATGTTCATGGTCATAAACTAAACACACAACTTGGTCAGGAACTCAAAGGAAAAGTTAGCTAACCGCAATTTAATCAGAAAATGACTGCCTGCTGAGATAAGATTCTAAAGTAATCTAATTGGAAAAAAATCAGCAGTAAATATACAGTGGGAAAACAGACATAATAAAGATAGACCTATAAATAAAGTCTTTATTAAAGCATAACATGTGTTTATGGGGTACCAGGGAGGAAGCATTGGTAGAAAAACAGACAAATCCCATTACTGATGATTCCCTTTGTTTTGGCAGGCCTAAATAGAACTATTCACTACGGGAGATGTTATGCCCTGTGGAAAGAAGTGTAATTCCGGATTCCGTTAACAAAATTCCTCATTTACATTGACAACACTGATTATCCATGACTTGAGTTTCTGTTATCTGCAAAGATAGAGGGGATTACATATGCACTCGCACACATAGCCTGTCTTAACAGGCTATGCTTTTTCTGTACTGTACTGAAAATAAACTCCAGCACCCTGGTAATCGTGATTCTCCACAGATTCAATGGATCTTTATACCAACATCTGGTCATCTGGTTATACACTACATGGCTAAAAGTATGTGGACACCTGCTCGTCGAACATCTCATTCCGTAATCATGGGCATTAATATGGAGTTGGTCCCCCTTTGCTACTATAAACAGCCTCCACTCTTCTGGGAAGGCTTTCCACAAGATGTTGGAACATTGCTGCGGGGACTTGCCTTCATTCAGCCACAATAGCATTAGTTAGGTCGGCCACTGATGTCGGGCGATTAGGCTCGCAGTCGGCGTTCCGATTCATCCTAAAGGTGTTCGATGGGGTTGATGTCAGGGCTCTGTGCAGGCCAGTCAAGTTCTTCCACACCAATCTCAACAAACCAATTCTGTATGGACCTCACTTTGTGCACGGGGGAACATGAAAGGGCCTTCCCCAAACTGTTGCCACTAAGTTCGAAGCACAGAATTGTCTAGAAAGTCATTGCATGCTGTAGTGTTAAGATTTCCCTCCACTGGAACTAAGGGGCCTAGTCCGAAACATGAAAAACAGCCCCAGACCATTATTTCTCCTCCACCAAACTTTAGTTGGCACTACGCATTCGGGCAGGTAGAGTTCTCCTGACATGCTTCAATCCTAGATTAATCTGTCGGACTGCCAGATGGTGAAGCGTGATTCATCACTCCAGAGAACGCATTTCTACTGCTCCAGAGTCCAATGGTGGCAAGCTTTACACCACTCCAGCTGACACTTGGCATTGCGCATAGTGATCTTAGGTTGCGGGTGGCTGCTCGGCCATGGAAACCCATTTCATGAAGCTCCCGACGAACAGTTCTTGTGCTGACATTGCTTCGAGAGCAGAATATGTGAGCATAACGGATCTGGA
The DNA here is from genome assembly GCF_057628025.1 of Oncorhynchus mykiss. Classification (NCBI taxonomy): domain Eukaryota; kingdom Metazoa; phylum Chordata; class Actinopteri; order Salmoniformes; family Salmonidae; genus Oncorhynchus; species Oncorhynchus mykiss. The sequence continues at coordinate 86,748,648 of NC_143023.1, read as the reverse complement.
GCGGAGCAAGGAGCGTATCCAATTTGACTGGAGCGAGATTCACAAAGGCTGGAGCGTCGGCCTTCTTGCCTGCTCCAAATTCTCTACAGTAGCATTCACTTCACAAGCTCAGGGCATGCCTGCCTCAGCATGCATTTGTAGTATACCTGTGTGCTGCTATAGCCCCCTGATTTAGCTACTGTCTGAGTTAGCTAAATATTTTCATAAAGAAACTGATTAAACACACAGGTGCTAAATCAAGGTGACTTACAAAGATGAGGTCCAAGAGCAAGAGGGAGTGTGTTGTCCACAACTAAAGAATCATTGTGGAATCTGAAAATAATCGTATCCCAAAAGCATGCTACGTGTACATGCTAAAAGAAAGGAACGAGGTGGGTCATTAACTAAGTGTGTCATTGTAGCAAAGTATTAAAAACAAAAAATCTGATCTCTTAAACGTTTCGTTCATTTTCGTACAATTATCTATACAATGGGCCATAATTGATTTTGGCCATATAGGCCTGGCATATTCCTACATTCAAAGAGCATTTTTTTTTAAACTGGCAAGAGAGTGGCCAAAAGGGTGTTTATCATCCCCAGTGGCTTTGCAAGTGTGGAGAGGATATTCTCCACTTCTGGCCTGTTCTCCAGGCACCATCACATGAGCTTGATTTATTCCAAAAATCATTTCAAAAAGGCACTAAGTAATTCTTTGTTTAATGTGTATTTAATTCTAAGTAAGTCACAGCCTACATGCGCAATTTACAGACTATAAAGATTTAATACAACTAAATGTTGTTTAAATGCTGAGCGCTTTATGTCCCTACTAGCCTATTGTGACGCACTCACAAATGCTTCACAATGCATTTCTAATTAGGCTATAGTCTTCAAATAATTTAAATAATATCACCTAAATAATTCATTTTCGTTCCTTATTAGGCTTCCTGTCTGGCTCCTGACCTATTTAGACTTTTTATATGCTGTTTTATATGTCATGTAGCCTATTTGAAATTATGTTCGCTTCTTACATTCACCTTTTCATGTTTATTTAAATACTTTTCATTCAAATCCATATGGTTTAGTTTCAATACTAAAAAAACAATTGGTAGGTCCAGGTAGTCACAAAAATAGATGGGTGTTGGTTAAATTGTGATTTGAATGAATGGAGCTTATTTGGAGCGGCAGTTGTTTTTCATGTGAGCACGGAGCAGTTTTTAGCGGCACAGTATGAAAGCACATGGAGCGATGACCGATGAGTGGGATTTCCAACGGCTCAACTCCACTCAGGTGCTCTGTTCCAGAGGCAGTTTGGAATGGTAGTGAGTGTTACAACCGAGGACAGATGATTTTCAGCACTCGGTGGTCCCATTCTGTGAGCGTCTATCATAGACCATAACGGTCTACCATTTCGCAGCTGAGACATTGCTGCTCTTAGACGTTTCCACGTCACAATAACATCCCTTACATTTGACCAGGGCAGATATATGATGAACTGACTTGTTGGAAAGGTGGCATCCTATGACGGTGCCAGGTTGAAAGTCACTGAGCTCTTCTACTGCCAATGTTTGTCTGGAGATTGCATGGCTGTGCTCGATTTTATACGCCGGTCAGCCTAATCCACTAATTTGAAGGGATATCCACATACCTTTGACCATGTAGTGTATGGACAGTCCTGGAACTTTTTCCGTATTTCCACACAATAAGAATTTCCCATTTAGCCAGCAGGTTAGAGTTTTTTGTCATGAATCTTGTTCTGGAGGCAGCTCTGCAGAATGGTCACTAGCTGGCACAACCACAAAGTCATAAAATGTGATTTTAAACCTAACCACACTGCTAAACCGAATGCCTAACCCTAGCCTTAAATTAAAGACCAAAAAGCAATTTTTTGTTTACATACATTTTTACAATACAGACAATTTAGAATTTAGAACTGGCCCATCTAAAATCACTCAGTTCTGCCTCCAGGACCAGACCCATCCCAATAAACATCAACCTCCACTTGCCAGATCCATAATGTAATACATAAAGCAATACAGTTGCTAGAGAGCACATTTCTCCCTTCAGAAGGATGAAGTTAGCAATTTAGAGAAGCTACTGTAAGATGCAGTCTAGGGAGTGACAGCTGGAAACACAGCTGCTCTGATCAATTATTATAACACCCGGTCTTCAGAGTGAAGGACGGGATTTACTCCTACAAAAGAGTTGGCTGTTCCCTTCCCTCCTGATACCGCAGGACTACAAAGCTGCAAGGGAAAGGATGCACAAATATCCACACAGGACCCACTATAGAAATAGAATGAATATAACAGGATTCCCCATTCAAGTCAATGATGGAATAATGGGTGGACTGGCAGCCATTTTGAGGGTGCCCATGCCAGGAAGTAAAAGCAGGAAGTGTACCATTCAATCTGTGCTGTGATTTGTTGAGTCAACTCAACTGACATTAGAAAAACTACATTCCTTCAGTTGGCATCATTTAAACAAATCAGTGGAAGGTGGTGGAAGGAGCTATAGGAGGACAGGCTCATTGTAATGGCTGGAATGGAATGAATGGAACAGAGACAAACGGGGTTTCCATATATGTGATGTGTTTGATACCGTTCCAGCCAGTACAATGAGCCCGTCCTCCTACATCTCCCACCAGCCTCCACTGGAATAAACATTCTACATTACCATGGCAATCCAGCATCAGTAATAGAACATTCCAAATAACAATGGAAATTGTTGTATCACACTACCAGGCAGCCATTGCGAGTGTCCGCATGAGAACCAATCAAATTGCCAGGTTTGAGCTTGCAAGCCCGTTTCTATTCTATGTGCAGTGTGCATGTATGTCCCATAGTAATTAGGGTTCGTCTAAGTGTATTTTTTATATACTTTCAGATCTATGGCTATATGTAAGTGTGCAAGTCGCTGAGCTGGTCGAGTTTCAGCACACCATGGGGGAAGGTGGGGGTTCCTGACACACTGCAGCTCCTCCCATGGCCCATCTGGAGGAGTGCTGAGCTGACTGGTTGTGTCTGCCAGCAACATACAGTAGTGCAGCAGTGGATTATACACACACTAATGAGTTTAAGAGTCCTCAAATCCTAACTTGAAATCTGGGCATGTACGTAACAGACTTGTGTAAATTACTCATCGATGTCAATGGGGGACCGATCTCAAGTTAGGATTTGGCTCTATTTAAACATATTATTGAGCTGATTATAATTTGGACTCCACTCACCCTGATGCCAAGCTCCACATTCTCTCCACCATAGACCTCCATTCCCTCATCCAATAGACCAATCTTCTCAAAGTACTTCCTGTCCACCACAAAACAGCCAATTAGAGCTGGGCTCCTGGTACAAAGATGGCAAAAGAGAGCGAAACAGTCATTTATGCACTTTAGTTCTGTGAACTACATCCTAGTACTTGCTCATTTATTTGTAACACTAAGTGCTCAGCTGAAGATTATGCACATTTGATTTCATGATAAACATTTGTTTTCAATAATAACCCTACAAGATTGTTTGCCTATTCCTTTTTTTCTGTAAAGAATAAGCATGATTTTCTGCATCATGTTACTAAGTAACGGCTGTCCAGAAACAAAGAGCTTTGATCACATACAGTGCCTTGCGAAAGTATTCGGCCCCCGTGAACTTTGCGACCTTTTGCCACATTTCAGGCTTCAAACATAAAGATATAAAACTGTATTTTTTTGTGAAGAATCAACAACAAGTGGGACACAATCATGAAGTGGAACGACATTTATTGGATATTTCAAACTTTTTTAACAAATCAAAAACTGAAAAATTGGGCGTGCAAAATTATTCAGCCCCTTTACTTTCAGTGCAGCAAACTCTCTCCAGAAGTTCAGTGAGGATCTCTGAATGATACAATGTTGACCTAAATGACTAATGATGATAAATACAATCCACCTGTGTGTAATCAAGTCTCCGTATAAATGCACCTGCACTGTGATAGTCTCAGAGGTCCGTTAAAAGCGCAGAGAGCATCATGAAGAACAAGGAACACACCAGGCAGGTCCGAGATACTGTTGTGAAGAAGTTGAAAGCCGGATTTGGATACAAAAAGATTTCCCAAGCTTTAAACATCCCAAGGAGCACTGTGCAAGCGATAATATTGAAATGGAAGGAGTATCAGACCACTGCAAATCTTCCAAGACCTGGCCGTCCCTCTAAACTTTCAGCTCATACAAGGAGAAGACTGATCAGAGATGCAGCCAAGAGGCCCATGATCACTCTGGATGAACTGCAGAGATCTACAGCTGAGGTGGGAGACTCTGTCCATAGGACAACAATCAGTCGTATATTGCACAAATCTGGCCTTTATGGAAGAGTGGCAAGAAGAAAGCCATTTCTTAAAGATATCCATAAAAAGTATGTTTGGCGTAAAAGCAACACAGCTGAACACACCATCCCCACTGTCAAACATGGTGGTGGCAGAATCTTGGTTTGGGCCTGCTTTTCTTCAGCAGGGACAGGGAAGATGGTTAAAATTGATGGGAAGATGGATGGAGCCAAATACAAGACCATTCTGGAAGAAAACCTGATGGAGTCTGCAAAAGACCTGAGACTGGGACGGAGATTTGTCTTCCAACAAGACAATGATCCAAAACATAAAGCAAAATCTACAATGGAATGGTTCAAAAATAAACATATCCAGGTGTTAGAATGGCCAAGTCAAAGTCCAGACCTGAATCCAATCGAGAATCTGTGGAAAGAACTGAAAACTGCTGTTCACAAATGCTCTCCATCCAACCTCACTGAGCTCGAGCTGTTTTGCAAGGAGGAATGGGAAAACATTTCAGTCTCTCGATGTGCAAAACTGATAGAGACATACCCCAAGCGACTTACAGCTGTAATCGCAGCAAAAGGTGGCTCTACAAAGTATTAACTTAAGGGGGCTGAATAATTTTGCACGCCCAATTTTTCAGTTTTTGATTTGTTAAAAAAGTTTGAAATATCCAATAAATGTCGTTCCACTTCATGATTGTGTCCCACTTGTTGTTGATTCTTCACAAAAAAATACAGTATTATATCTTTATGTTTGAAGCCTGAAATGTGGAAAAAGGTCGCAAAGTTCAAGGGGGCCGAATACTTTCGCAAGGCACTGTACATAGTTCTTACATTGTTCTGTTATCAAAATCAAATACTAAACAACATGTGGGTTTCTCAATGCCAACAGAAACAGTGCCAGTGAAATAGCAGAAGACAACAGTTGAGTGTTTAAGTCTTAGCTGACAGCAACCTGATAGGGGCGGTGGTGTTGTGCTGGGTCCACCAGGTTTTGGGCGGATTCAGGTAGCGACACCACAGCTCCCAGTCGAAGCCCTGAGCAGACAGTGGATACTCCTCGATCTCAAACGTGTCATACTTGATGTTGTCAAATGACGGTGAGATGATGCGCGTTCTGTCTTCCTTGATCCTGAGCAGGATGGGCTCGGCCCTGTTGGGAAGACAAGGCATGGTGGGACGTTCTGAAGTTGAGATACATTGTGTCTTTTTCCAATGAAACCGATATGAGGGACAACACCTTTCACCATACATTTTTCATCACTTCCCTAACATCACAGGAAAGATGGGGGGAAACAGTGGGAATGTGGGACTTTCATCCTGCCCACTGATTGTTAATGGCTCCTTATGAGTTCCTGTCCTATGGCTATAGGTTACAGTATTCCACGCCACACACAGAATATGAGATGTGTTGATTTGGTGGGTGAAACAAATTAGGTTAGACAAAGCGTATTAACATGTACAGTGCATTTGGAAAGTATTTATACCCAATCTACATACAATACCCCTACAATGACAAAGCAAAAACAGGTTTATAAATTTTAGCAAATATATATATAAAAAAAGGAAATATCACATTTACATAAGTATTCAGACCCTTTACTCAGTACTTTGTTGAAGCACCTTTGGCAGCGATTACAGCCTCAAGTCTTCTTGGGTATGACGCTACAAGCTTGGCACACCTGTATTTGGGGAGTTTCTCCCATTATTCTCTGCAGATCCTCTCAAGCTCTTTCAAGTTGGATGGGGAGCGTTACTGCATAGCTATTTTCAGGTATCTCCAGAGATGTGCAATCAGGTTCAAGTCCGGGCTCTGGCTGGGCCACTTAAGAACATTCAGAGACTTGTCCCCGAAGCCACTCCTGCGTTGTCTTGGCTGTGTGCTTAGGATTGTTGTCCCTTCACCCCAGTCTGAGGACCTGAGCAATCTGGAGTAAGATTTCGTCAAGGATCTCTCTGTGGGCCTCCTGAGTGGCACAGTGGTCTAAGGCACTGCATCGCAGTGCTAGCTGTGCCACTAAAGATCCTGGTTCGAGTCCAGGCTCTATCGCAGCCAGCCGTGACCGGGAGAACCATGGAGTGGCACACAATTGGCCCAGCGTCATCCGGGTTAGGGGAGGGTTTGGCAGCAGGGATGTTCTTGTCCCATCGCGCACTAGCAACTCCTGTTGCAGGCCGTGCGCAATGCACGCTGACAAAGTTGCCAGATGTACAGTGTTTCCTCCGACACATTGGTGCGGCTGGCTTCCGGGTTAAGCGGGCATTGTGTAAAGAAGCAGTGTGGCTTGGCTGTGTTGTGTTTCAGAGAAGGCACGGCTCTTGACCTTCGCCTCTCGAGTCCGTAAGGGAGTTTCAGCAATGGGACAAGACTAACTACCAATTGGATACCAATAAATTTGGGAAAAAAAGGATCTCTGTACTTTGCTCCGTTCATCTTTCCCTAGATCCTGACAAATCTCCCAGTCCCTGCCGCTAAAAAACATCACCACAGCTGCCACCACCATGTTTCACTGTTGGGATGGTGCCAGGTTTCCTCTAGATGTGACACTTGGCATTCAGGCCAAAGTGTTCAATCTTGTTTTCATCAAACCAGAGAATCTTGTTTCTCATGGTCTAAAAGTCCTTTGGGTGCCTTTTGGCAAACTCCAAGTGGGCTGTCATGTGCCTTTTACTGAGGAGTGGCTTCTGTCTGGCCACTCTACCATAAAGGCCTGACTGGTAGAGTGCTGCAGAGATGGTTGGCCTTCTGGAAGGTTCTCCCATCTCCACATAGGAACTCTGGAGCTCAGAGTCAAAGCCACAGTCAAGGAAATACACATCTTAACACATTTATATATACAGTGTACAAAACATTAAGGACACCTGCTCTTTCCATGACAGACTGACCAGGTGAATCCAGGTGAAAGCTAGGATCCTGTATTGATGTACTGTAACTTGTTAAATCCACTTCAAATCAGTGTAGATGAAGGGGAGGAGGTTAATTAAGGATTAAATAAGGATTTTTAAGCACAATTGATTGTGCATGTGTGCCATTCAGAGGGTGAAGGGGCAAGACAAAAGATGTGAGTGCCAGTGAATGGGTTATGGTAGTAGGTGCCAGGCGCACCGGTTTGAGTCAAGAACTGCAATGCTACTGGGTTTTTCACACGCAGCAGTTTCCCGTGTGTATCAAGAATGGTCCTCCACCCAAAAGACATCCTGCCAACTTGACACAACTTTGGGAAGCATTGGAGTCAACATGGGCCAGCATCCCTGTGGAACGCTTTCGACACCTTGTAGATTCCATGCCTTGATGAACTGAGGCTGTTCTAAGGGCAAAATAGGGGGATGCAACTCAATATTAGGAAGGTGTCCTTAATGTTTTGGACACTCAATGTAGTTCTCCTCACTAAAAGGTAACTTGAAGTCTTGTTCGTGGGAGTTTGAGTTTTCAATTTTAGACTAGATAAAACACATCAAGATAGACAGAAAATCTGTTGTCGACTGGCACTAGACAACATGTCCACAGCTCCTGATGATTGTAATGTACAGTAGCAGAGGTGCTAAATATAGCAGTCAGTCTATAGTCTGTCATTTAAAATGACAGACATTATTCAATCAATCATTAAAAATAACCATGTTAGATCTCCACAGGGCTTGCATATGTGTGTAATTACATTTGGAAAAGGATCCTCAGCAGACACACAAATAGCATCAAAGTTGTTTTTTGTACAAAAGGCCTCAGATCAATGTTAATATGAACAGCCAACCTGTAATTATATCAACATGTTTCTGTGCATAAAAGACAAGCCGAGAGCCTCATGTACTCTGCTTTTCAAGCACTGTCATCGCATTGAGGCAAATTACTTTATTGGTCGAAGACATTAAATCTGGTAGCTCTGAGAAGTGAGGAGACCTGTGTGTTCTGAGATCTGTGCCAAAGCACTTCAGGAGTAAGTGGGGTTATTTTGAATTGAGCCCAGGCTCTTCAGAGAAATGTGCGTCGGTCGGCCTGTCAAGCTGTGGAGAGAATGATTAACAGGCACATCAACTCTGTCAGACAACAGGAAGCCCTGATACACTCGGTTGCCATGGACAACACATCTCATATCTCAACTCCAGTCAGCAGCACGTCAACCCGTTGAGCCCTAATGCCTTTAAGAGCTGAGGGCAGTCACATATTATTCTGACTGAAAACACTCTACCTCATCTACCAAACTAGCTCTTTTAGGTAATATCTCTAAGGTAATGACTGAGAAAATGCAGCACATATCAATTCTACCGCACTAGCATCAAATATTATAAATGGGCACACAAGGTTTTTAGCTGTTGGACAGATGGGCACATACACATATGGCATCCCAGTCCCTTACCATCCAATGTTGAACTCCACGTGGGCATCGAACAGGGCCACGACGGGTGCGCTGGCGGCCCTCCACCCACTGACCCGGGAGCGGATCAGTCCCTCCTGCTTGTCGTGACGGACCAGTTTGATGAAGTCTGGCCGCTGGGAGTTGGCCTCCTTCACAAAGTGTTGAAGGTTCTCCTTCAGCTCAGCTATAGAAACAGTCGTATATGGATTTGTATAAGCATCACAGAGTCTGTCTGATCTTTACAAAGAAGTGACATTACTGCATGAAACACTGGGAAGCTTTGAAACAGTGTGTATGTATTTCTCATGATGTCTTATAAAAGCCTACACCTGTGAAATCTGCTGAAGGTATGTACAGTGTAGACTACCTAGGACCATCAACTAAACACACTTTTGAAATGTGCTTTACAGCCCGAAGTGCCATCTATTCCACATTCCATGGTGTAAAGGGTATTTTCAAAGGAATAATATTGGGGTTGTGAAAAGTCCTGGAAATATCCTATTATTGAGCAGCCCTCAGCATCGTCTGGTTGAGGGAAGTCCATTCTGCTTTCCCACAAGCACCATCTGCCACCTGCTTGTTTAATTTGTTAGGTGGTCATGGCAGTGGCTTACCATGGCAACGAGAGGGAGTGATTGGGTCATTAAGGGCAAGGATCAGACATCACTGTCCGTTTTCATTCCAGCAGTGTTGGGGAGTAAGCTGATACACTTTAGGGGACAATATCCTTCAGACATGTTATGTATGACAGTATTCATCATACAACCATGAACTGATTAGGATTAACCAAGTAATATACAGCGATAGTTAGTGGTGAATATACAGTAATTTAACTCATTTAGAAATTAAGAGTACAAATAAGAGGACTAAGGTCAATTAGATTAATTGGATTGTCATGGGAATTAACCCCAGCTGACCCTATGAGGAACCCCACTAAGGATGGCGAGCTGTTAGCCAGACTGAAACTGTACAGAACGGAAAGTGTCTTATTGTTCAAAGTGAGCCAACTGCCAAGGAATTAATTAGAATATCAACGGCCACAAAGGAACATTTTATAGCTTCATTTCCACTCTCAGTAATACTCTGCCTCTGGGCTACAGTTCCGTTTTCCAATTCATTTGCATTACGGATGCTCCTCTCTTTTTAATCCAATGATTCAATGTTTATAGCCTGAAATAGGAGGCCTTAATAAAAAGATGAATTGAAAAGAAGCAGCCTGTTTCTTTTTTATCCCTCTGCTGGACTCGTTTGACCCTCATTTGTCACCATAATATGATACATGTTCAGTCAAGTATGCAGCTCAAACACCTTGATCAGTCTAGGTAAAACAGAGCCTTTAAATCGTCTCACTTCCCTCTGGCTCTATAGCTGATCAGTATGCAGGTCTGTCCTGCTGAAATAACTAGGATAACAAATAAGTTAATTGGGAGCTGTGTGAAAGTAATCCATTAAATTGGCAAGCAACACCAGCAATGTTGTTTTTGATAATGTAAATGTGTATAGGGGTAGATACATTTTTTAAAGAACATTAAAGAGAAAATTCTGATGTACTCTCCGTCCTCAAGCATGTCAAGTGTGAATTGATTTATGTATGATGATGTAAATACATAGTGTGTAGGCATGCATTTATGCTTGCTAGTAAGCAGCCTGAATGGCTTCCTGTTTTCAATGCAGTTTGTATATTTTGTAGGCTACATTTGGTAAGAATATAGGAGTTACCATTGTTGCTGTTGTCATCAACCAGGATGATCTCCTTGAGGAGGTGGGAGGGAGTTCTGTTCATGGCTGTGTGGATGGAGCGCAGGATGACCGACAGGGCCTCGTTCACAAAGATTAAGATGATACTGACTTGGGGGAGATTGGAGGGGTACGACATGTTTCTGCACCTGAGGAGAAACCGCAAACAGACAAGATATGAAAGAATAACTTGTACAAATATTTGTTTTAAATGGATGATAAAAAGGAACCAACAGAAGGGTCAAAGGTCACTGACCCATCAGGCCTGAGGTCTGGGATGGGTCTGGTCAGAGAGAGGCGGTCACTGAGATAGCCATTGTAGCCGTAGTACTGGAACTTCTTCAGCGCCACCCGGCGACTCTCAGGACCAAGGTCATGACCCCAGCGGACGAACAGGGAGGAGTCTGAGAGGGACTCCCCTGCTTTTTCTTCACTGTCCTTATCCTTTTGGGGCACCTCTGTTGGAGAGAGGAAGAGAAGAGATAAAATGTGTGGCTGAGCAGTAGAAAGAACATTGTTTACATTCATGACGTTGCCACATACTTCACATAGCTTACATTAAAAGAGATTTATACCAGGTGGTGAAAAGTCATTGTATTCAGCATGATAACAGGCACACTTCCTGGAAAACATTAGCATTTGAATTGATCCATCATGTGAAACGTTGCTATGTGTTACTGAGGCCTCGGACTAATGATAATACACATGCATATTTCAACTTTTCTGGTCGTCTACTGAAGCAGCAATACCAAACAGGTTAGTCCTACTATATCACATTGTCTGGACAATACGATAATCTCTGTCACTCAACACCAGTATTGTGAGCTAAAAGAACGCAACTCAGTGGAAAGTTACTGAGGTATTTACAGCGAGTGATAAAATGACTTCACAAAGCACTACGAGTGATGAAGGGCTTGGCGCAGGTAATTACTGAATGCTAATTATCGTCCGAGGTTATTTAATTATAGCCACTACATTGCACTCTCTCTCAGTACTAAGTCATTCATCTCTGCCACGACTGGGACCACAAAATGTGCTACTAAGGGCACAACTATATCTGAGGAGGATGTTGACATGAAGGGTTCAGTACGCAGGGTCGGTCTCCTGACAGCATAATATACACTACATGACCAAAAGAATAGGGACATCTGCTCGTCAAACATCTCGTTCCAAAATCATGGGAATTAATATGGATTTGGTCCCCCCTTTGCTTCTATAACAGCCTCCACTCTTCTGGGAAGGCTTTCCAATTGATGTTGGAACATTGCTGCGGGGACTTGCCTTCATTCAGCCACAATAGCATTAGTGAGGTTGGCCACTGATGTTGGGCGATTAGGCCTGGCTCACAGTCAGCATTCCAAAAGGTGTTTGATAGGGTTGAGGTTACGGCTCTATGCAGGCCAGTGAAGTTCTCCCACACCAATCTCAAAAAAAACATTTCTGTATGGACCTCGCTTTGTGCACGGGGGAATTGTCATGCTGAAACAGGAAAGAGCCTCCCCAAACTTTTGCCACAAAGTTGGAAGCATAGAATCGTCTAGAATGTCATTGTATGCTGTAGCATTAAGAATTTCCAAGCTGTTTAAAAGGCACAGTCAACTCAGTTCATGTAAACTTCTAACCCACTGGAATTGTGACACAGTGAATTATAAGTGAAATAATCTGTCTATTTACAATTGTTGGAAAAATGACTTGTGTCATGCACAAAGTAGATGTCCTAACCGACTTGACAAAACTATAGTTTGTTAACAAGAAATTTGTGGAGTGGTTGAAAAACGTGTTTTAATGACTCCAACCTAAGTGTATGTAAACTAGTTTTAATGACTGCAACCTAAGTGTATGTAAACTAGTTTTAATGACTCCAACCTAAGTGTATGTAAACTAGTTTTAATGACTCCAACCTAAGAGTATGTAAACTAGTTTTAATGACTCCAACCTAAGAGTATGTAAACTAGTTTTAATGACTCCAACCTAAGTGTTTGTAAACTTCCCACATGAAATCAGTCAAAATAAGACATGGTATCAAGAACAAGATGAAACGAGGCACTTACGATTCCCCACATGGCAGTTTCTTGTCGTTGATGCTAGCTATCTGAGGTCTTTTTCTCCAAACTGTCAACAGTACAGTATCCCTATGGGAAATGGACAATATTACATCGTTTTCAAAGCTCAATGAAGGAGATGTGTGCATTCCGTCTGTTGAGTAACTGTATTAAATTATATTTCATACAATCTGCAAAATCTATGAGATGAAATAATTCTACACGATCCTATTTCCAGTAAATGATTGTAAATATGTAACGCTGAGAGCAGGTAATTGCTTCTTCCTCACACTGGCTCTGATGTATGGCTTGTAATTTTCAGCTTGGTAATGGCATTCACAGTGTAGTTGGAAAAAAATATACAAAAGAAAAATTTTTAAAAATCGTTCAGTGTCTTTTTCCCACCTCAAATTCATGAGCAGCCGTAAGAGCCGGGTAAATGTTCACTCTGGGCTCTAGGCAGGCTGTATAGTTCTGTATGTAACATATTTGGCCTGGCCCAGGCCCCCAACACACATCTGAGCCATAGTGGACCTCTGTGGTTAATCATGTGGAAAAGAGGTGAGCCGTGCAGGCATTTATGAAGGCTTCAATGGACAGTAGTGTTTTGGACTGGAAAAAGTAGCCACATGGGAATGGAACACTTTGCTGTTGTCTTGATGCCAAAAGCTACCAATTACACAAGTAGTGCATGAGTTTGAAGTAATTTACAGTCATGAAGTTAACATAGTCAAATAAAATGTTATTTGTCACATGCACCTTATACAACAGGTATAAGTAGACCTTAGTGAAATGCTTACTTACAAGCCCTTAACCAACAATGCAGTTAAGAAAAATAAGAAATAAAAAGTAACAAATAATTAAAAGGGGGTACAGGTACAGAGTCTGTTTGCTGGTGAGTCGAGGAAATATGTACATGTAGGTAGAGTTATTAAAGTGACTATGCATAGATAATAAACGGAGAATAGCAGCGGCGTAAAAGGGGGGGGGGGGGTCAATGCAAATAGTCTGGGTAGCCATTTTATTATATGTTTAGGAGTCTTATGGCTTGGGGGTAGAAGCTGTTCAGAAGCCTCTTGGACCTAGACTTGGCACTCCGGGACCACTTGCCGTGCGGTAGCAGAGAGAACAGTCTATGACTAGGGTGGCTAGAGTCCTGGACAATTTTAGGGCCTTCCTCTGACACCGCCTGGTATAGAGGTCCTGGATTGCAAGAAGCTTTGCCCCAGTGATGTACTGGGCCGTACGCACTGCCCACTTGGCCTTACAGGCCGAGGCCGAGCAGTTGCCATACCAGGCAGTGATGCAACTCTCGATAGTGCAGCTGTAGAACCTTTTGAGGATCTAAGGACCCATGCCAAATCTTTACAGTCACCCGAGGGGGAATAGGTTTTGTCGTGCCCTCTTTACGACTGTCTTGGTGTGCTTGGACCATAACAGTTTATTGGTGATGTGGACACCAAGGAACTTGAAACTCTCCACCTGCTCCACTACAGCCCTGTCAATGAGAATGCGGGCATACTCGGTCCTCCTTTTTCTGTAGTCCACAATCATCTCCTTTGTCTTGATCACGACGATCACGAGGGATAGGTTGTTGTCCTGGTATCACACGGCCAGGTCTCTGATCTCCTCCCCATAGCCTGTCTCGTCCAGGATCCAGTTGGAGAGGGAGGTGTTTAGTCCCAGGGTCCTTAGCTTAGTGATGAGCTTTGAGGGCACTACGACAGATTTGTACCTTGTCAGCTCAGGGGTTGGAACTTGCAACCTTGCGGTTACTAGTCCAACACTCTAACCACTACACAGTTTATAATTACATTAATTAAAATGCTAATCCTTTGCACATGAACGCTCACTCCTTCGGGAATAATTGCAATCAATATATATTGACACCCAGTGTGTCGTCGTGATTTCTGTTGGAATCCGGTCCGTCTGCGGAGAGTTCGTTCAGCAGCGCCTCTCCCTCTGATTCCCTGAAGATCAAAGTATTCAGAAATGTTGTCATAGAATAGATGTTTCGGCGGTTGTCGGTCTTCACATCCCAGGTTGACATAATTTCTAGCTGCAGACTAGTAATTAGTATCAAAGATTTGCTCTTATTCTGTAGGGATCAATAGTCTCAGTGTTTAACAATTTCCAGCCATGTAGCCAATGTTCCACGTGGTATGGTTAGGAATCCAATAACTATTCGCAATCACAGCTCACGCTCTGAGTCTAAACTCAAACCTGTGCCCCCTCAGTGTCCATCGAGGTACGTGTTGTCTGAAGAGGATTTCCTAAGGAGGGGGTTTTATTCGTAACAATAGAAAAGGAGGTTCTAAGACACCAGATCATGTCTGCTAACGGGGGCGGGCCAATGACTTAGTTAAACTTTAAAGGAAATACAATTCTCTCACATTAAAAAAGGTTTAACATCACGTTACATAATTTCACAATTAGTTTAATCTTTACTCATTTATTTTATACAAGAATTAGACGCAAACCCCATAGAGAATTGTACACATTCAGAGATATAGTTGTGTATCCTGTCCTGTCTGAGGTCACCAAATGAAACACACTCGTCATACCCGTCCCTTAAGTGTCCACGGACCATTCCCACCTTCTCACAAGTGGACATTTTGGATCAAATTCCCATTTTGGGGATTCAGGAGCTTGCCATGTGAAAGCCTTCGTTCTCTCTATGTGTCTCTATCTGCATGGCCAGGGGGAGAGAGTCTCTGCCAGGCATTTATGACCTGATAACAGAACCTGTGTGTGAGTGAGTGCGAGAGAGATGCCACAATCTATACCCAGAAAGGGCCACGTCATGACAGCACATATTGATGAAGCCAGTGTGATGTGGTGTACTCCTCAATGCCATCGGAAGAATCCCAAAACATATTCCTTCTGTGCTAGCAAAACAGTCCTGTAGCTTAGCATCTGAGTCATTGACCATTTTTTTATTGACCGAGTCACTGGAGCTTCCTGCTTGAGTTTTTGATTGTAAGCAGGATTCAGGAGGATAGAATTATGGTCAGATTTACCAAATGGAGGGCGATAGAGAGCTTTGTACGCATCTCTGTGTGTGGAGTAAATATGGTCTAGAGTTTTTTCTCCCCCTGGTTGCACATTTAACATGCTGGTAGAAATCAGGTAAAACAGATTTAAGTTTCCCTGCATTAAAGTCCCCGGCCACTAGGAACGCCGCCTTTGGATGAGAGTTTTCCTGTTTGCTTATGGCCGTATACAGCTCATTGAGTGCGGTCTTAGTGGTGGTGGTGGTAAATGGACAGCTACGAAGAATATAGATGAAAACTCTCTTGGTCGATAGAGTATCTAATTTTTTAAATGTTTATTTTATTTAACTAGGCAAGTCAGTTAAGAACTTAAGAACAAATTCCTATTTACAATGACGGCCTACCAAAATGCCAAATCCCTCCTGCATGGACAGGGGCCTGGGTTTAAATTATTATTTTTTAATTATACAATATAAATATATGGCAAAACACACAACACTACATAAAGCGAGACCTAAGACAACAACATAACAAGGCAGCAACACAGCATGGTAGCAGCACAAAAACATGTTACAAACATTATTGGGCAAAGTCAACAGCGCAAATGTGAAGAAGGTAGAGACAACAATACATCATGCAAAGCAGCCACAACTTTAAGTAAGAGTGTCCATGATTGGGTCTTTGAATGAAGAGATTGAGATAAAACTGTCCAGTTTGAGTGTTTGTTGCAGCTCGTTCCAGTTACTAGCTGCAGTGAACTGAAAGGAGCAGCGACCCAGGGATGTATGTGCTTTGGGAACCTTTAACAGAACGTGACTGGCAGAATGGGTGTTGTATGTGGAGAATGAGGGCTGCAGTAGATATCTCAGATAGGGGGGAGTGAGACCTAAGAGAGTTTTTATAAATAAGCATCAACCAGTGGGTCTTGCGACGGGTATACAGAGATGACCAGTTTACAGCGGAGTATAGAGTGCAGTGATATGTCCTGTAAGGAGCATTGGTTGCAAATCTGATGGCCGAATGGTAAAGAACATCTAGCCGCTCGAGAGCACCCTTACTTGCCGATCTATAAATGATGTCTTCGTCATCTGGATCAGGGTTAGTTTGAAAGCTAGGGTGAAAGATGAGCGATTACGAGAGGAAACCAAGTCTAGATTTAACTTTAGCCTGCAGCTTTGGTATGTGCTGAGAGAAGGAGAGTGTACCGTCTAGCCATACTCCCAAGTACTTGTACTTGGGAGCTCTAAAACCTCAGAGGTAGTAATAACACCTGTGGGAAGAGGGGCATTCTTCTTACCAAACCACATGACCTTTGTTTTGGAGATGTTCAGAACAAGGGTAGAGAAAGCTTGTTGTACACTAAGAAAGCTTTGTTGTAGAGCATTTAGCGCAAGATCCGGGGAGGGGCCAGCTGAGTATAAGACTATCATCTGCATATAAAATGGATGAGAGAGCGTCCTACTGCCTGAGCTATGTTGTTGATGTAAATTGAGAAGAGCGTGGGGCCTAGGATTGAGCCTTGGGGTACTCCCTTGGTGACAGGCAGTGGCTGAGACAGTAGATTTTCGGACTTTATACACTGCACTCCTTGAGAAAGGTAGTTAGCAAACCAGGCTCATGACAAGCTGTAGATCACACTATCTCAGGCGAGCAAAACCTCAAGACTTTCTTAGATAATAGGCACCAGCTGCTGTTTACAAATATACATAGACTGCCACCCCTTCTCTTACCAGAGGCTGCTGTTTCATCCTGCCGATACAGTGTGTAACCCACCAGCTGTATGTTATTCATGTCATTGTTCAGCCACGACTCGGTGAAACATAAGATTACAGTTTTTAATGTCCCGTTGGTAGGATAAACGTGCTTGTAGATTGCCCACTTTATTATCCAGCGATTGTACATTGGCCAATAGTAACGATGGCAAAGGCAGATTAGCCACTTGTCGCCAGATCCTTACAAGGCATCCCGATCTCCTTCCGCGATATCGCAGTCTTTTTCTCCTGCGAATGACGGGGATGATGGCCTCGTCGTGTGTCTGGAGTAAATCCCTCTCGTTCGACTCAAAATTCTTTGTCCAGTTCAAGATGGGTAATCACTGTTCTGATGTCCAGAAGCTCTTTTCGGTCATAAGAGACGGTAGCAGCAACATTATGTAGCAAATAAGTTACAAACAATGCAAAAAAACAAAAAAACAGCACGTTTGGTTAAGAGCCCATAAAAACAGCAGCCATCCCTTCCTGTGCCATTACATTTATGGGGGTATAGGTTGTCTGAGGCCTTCTACGCATGTGTCTGATTACAGGCATGCCTTGGGGGGTATGTATTCTGCCTCAACCTGTACAGTACCCCTACCCCCTTAGATCACTGAGAGCCTAGTGTGCTTGATAGGGTAGGGGAGGTGGTTGGGGCTTGTGAGCGCCAAGGTACAGACCAAAAAAGCATGTCACTGTCACCCCTGAGAGCAACTGCCACCAAACACTGATGTCATCATGGCAAACAGCAGGCTGAAGTGACCTTGCTGAGAACATGCTGGCTTGTTTTCAATGTCTGCTCAGCTGTAGTAGGACAATATAGATACCCTCACAGTCTAAAGATCTTCATCACAAAGAGAGCTGCAATGATGAACAGGAATATTATCAGCATTGGTAGAATTTATAGCTACATCATCATGAAGTTAAAAAAAAAAATAAAAAAAAAAAAGGTTTTGTTATCCATTCATGAGAACACAGCACAAGAACTTAGATTATCATCAGATGGTCAAATTCTGTGCACAATTGGCAAGTATGGTTGAATCTTTTTACCCTTACGTATGGTAATATCTTGATCCAGTAGCCAGCACAAGAAAACTACATCATGCAGATGGTCACATGCAGTTTAGTGGCCAGAAAGCTGCAGAGGTTGTGTGTTCTTGGTTGGTCATTTTAAGAAGTCACCCTCCCATTAGAACGCAACACTGGCTGACATGCTCTCCAAACTCCTCTGTGTGTGCGTGTGTGTGTGTGTCTGTGTGTGTGTGTGTGTGTGTGTGTCTGTTCAGAGAGGAGAGGCCATGCGCAGTGACAGAATAGTGTGTAGGATACAACAGTGTGGAAGGATGTGGTCATCTATAGGGCCAGGACCATACAAGTATCGCAATATTTTTTCCATGTCAAAAAGGAAAACACGAAGCGGTCCAAACTCTTTGGACCTTTAAAAACTTGCTGTTTCTAAAAATATTCGGTGCTAACTGCTAAATGTTGAAATGTTTTAATAATTTCCTATTTTATATTTGTATTTTCAGTGTCATGTTTAACTCAGACATTTTCATTAGGGGAGCAATGTTAAAACATAAAAACAACTTTTATGGACTGTTGCAGTAATGAGAATTTTGTAGAAATTGTGGTAAAATACATAATAGCTGATTTAAAAAAACATGATAAAATAGATAAATACAAATGCTAATCTCAGTGATCCAAGAGGAAATTCTGTGGAAAATGACAAGATTTTCTTGGTCAAACGTCCGTTGTGAGAATGACCCAGTTGCACAGTACACTAACTAAACAAGTTTAGCTGGCTAGCTAGCATTGCTAAAGTTGATAGCTCAGTGATTAAATCAGATGCACTACCAGATCACCTTAGTTTTGTTACCAAATGCGAAGCCGTCTCCAAAACTGCAAGGTGTCTCTACAGTAATAAACCTAGCTGCCAAAAGGAATGTGCTTGTTGGCCAATATGATACAAAATGCTGCAAAGTAATATGAAAACAAGAAAAGTACAATACAGGTCATAATTATATTAGTGCTAATAGAAAGTGAATTTAGTTAATCCTTCAATTTTGCACTTCTCTATTTAGTAGAGTAACATTTTGTCCTCTCTTAATGTTGTAGTTGCCTATATGCCATTTTAAAGCTACCCATCCCAGCCCCCCTCTACTCTGCATAACCACATAAGTTAAACCACGGCCAGATAGATACAGGCAATTCCACAGTAACAGCGTGATGCTGAGACTCAGATTTTTCACTTTAAAATGTCAAACCAAAACCAATGATTGCAAATCAAAACAAAACCATACAACTGTGTGCACTAGGACTACTTAATTTCTACAGAAAATGTTAAAAACAGATTTACTTGAAGAAAAGTGCAGATGAACAATTTAGACAAAGTTTGCAAGTACATGTGTTTTTAGATATAACCTATATTACAGCATACACATTCTGTTGTTACAGGAACAGTTGTGTTATTATTTGGAGAATACAAGCTAACTAGACATTTTGTACTCCATAAACATCAATAGTGTAATATCTGGATGAAGTAAATAATAAGTATCACGCCCTGACCTGAGATATCTCTGTTTTCTTTATATTTTGGTTAGGTCAGGGTGTGACTAGGGGGGGTACGTTAGTTTTTGTATTGTCTAGGCGTTTTGTATGTCTAGGGTTTTGTAGGTCTAGGGTTTTTTGTAATTCTGTTGGCCTGATATGGTTTCCAATCAGAGACAACTGTTTATCGTTGTCTCTGATTGGGGATCATATTTAGGTAGCCATTTTCCCTTTGGTGTTTGTGGACTCTTGTCTATGTGTAGTTGCCTGTCAGCACTCGTTTGTATAGCTTCAAGTTTCGTTTTGTTAGTTTGTTCAGTCTTTAAATAAATAAGAATGTACACATACCACGCTGCACCTTGGTCCGATCCTTATAACGAACGTGACAATAAGTAACATACATTGTAACATGTTTATTGAAAGGCAATGCCTCTGGTACAGAGTCTGATTCATGATTTGACCAAGTAACAGCCTTATCCTAACCGGCTAATCAAAGACAAATGTGTAAAAAGTTGGGTGGCAGGGTAGAGCGTTGGACTAGTAACCGGAAATTTGCAAGTTCAAATCCCCGAGCTGACAAGGTTCAAATCTGTTGTTCTGCCCCTGAACAGGCAGTTAACTCACTTAACTGACTTGCCCAGTTAAATAAAACATTTTTTTTTATCTAGCTATAAAAATATTTGTCCACATTCCAGATAGTGTCCATCACCGATTCAGGCAATAGTTGCATTTCTTGGCAACTTACAAAAAGCTTTAGGGCCAACTGTTACATTGGTTGTCTAGTAGCCAGCTAGTGGGGATACTTGTAAACATTACAGCTAGGTCGTTCTAGCTGTTGTTTCGTTAGCCATTCTACAGCAGCTACCTGGCTAGCTAACAAGCTACATTTCAAGTACAGTCGCTAGTTTAACTAGTATTAATGCTAAAAACTCTGTATTCATCCTTGATCATTTAATTATATGTTACAGAAGAGGGAGAAAGAGATTGGATGGTCCTCTGCCTAGTCGTTAGCTGTGCCCCATAGCGATTTGCGAAGCTACCCTGATCCAGGGGTGTATTTATTACACGATTATTACAAAACGTTGTGGGTTGCAAAACGTTTTGCAACAGAAAGCGTTTACTCCAAACAGAAACCATTTTGCAATTAAAACAGAGTTTATTGGACAAATTCAGGTAGGACCCTCCCCGTTCGTTTTTCTCTTGTTTGGTTCTTAAAAGATAAATGTTATCCATTGCAAGACGTAATGAATACATCCCTGGCTTTTTGGTTTGTTTACAAATCGTGGAGTGTAGGCTGCCAGAGACCATATGGGCTGTGCACACGGAGAAAGATTGCGATGTCCACGGCAGATTAAGTAGGAGAAAAACATTGGTTTTCTGAGTTTGGAAACTAAACAAGCATTTCCGCATTAGGACAAGAATTACGTCGAAATAGTGGCAGCAAATTCCTCTGGATGGGTCCTTTAAGGCTTCGTAGAGTGTATCCCAGCAGGCTTTGCACTTTAAAGCAAACACTCCCACTCAAATGAGAGGATTTAAAGGAAAGTTCTCAGAGCTCTGAAAATTCTCTCGCCAAAGCCTTTGTTTTATCTGTTTGTGTACAGAACTTCAAAATCAGAGAACGTTCCCTCTTGTACAATAATTATTGTGAACCAGTGGTGTTGAAGTGCTGCTGTGCTTGCAGTCTTGTGCCTCAACTCCGAAATTATTCATTTCATCATAATTGGAACAGATGGTCTTCCCACCTATTTTCTCAAGTGTGAATAATGATGAACCATTTGCAGTGCACCTCGAAAAGTATAAGGTTCTCACCTAGGAAAGCAAGTGAAACTCATTCAAGTGTTAAGCCATTAAGAGACTGTTAGAGCTTTAGTTGTTTGCCAAACTGTTATTTTCAACTATCAGACACCATTTGTAGCTCATCCTGATGTGCTCACATGGTGTGACAGCCTACTGCATCTGTCCAAATGGGCATCGTATTTCACTCTGTTCATCTGTACTAAATCCCCCTCTGTGGGGTATGGATCACCTCCCTCTGCAGTCAGGACACCATCATTATCCATCATGTCTGAGGATTACCCACAAGGCCTGTCAGGAGGCTCTCGCACACACAGCACACACTCGCGCACATACAGCACACACACACACACACACACACACACACACACACACCGTTCCACAGTCCACACATGTAATTTGACAAGCAGGAAACATGACTGGCTAGTGATTCAGAATTTATCTCAATAACTAAAGCCTTGAGTATACTAGCTACATCCTGAAATCAATATTATGCACTTCAAATAGATATTTCTTCCTGCAAGTTCATACTGCTTGATTGAAACATAAGATACAATTTATGAGCTAATCAAGTTACAGCATTGCTAATACGATTTAATTTATTTTCTAAAAGAGATCAGGAAAATGTAATTGCTCAGAGAGTGACTTCCTGGAAAGCTGTGGTAGAGCGAGACAGTACTACTTTGCTGCAATTATCTGACACATAATACGAACAATTCATTCTCTCACAGTCAGGACTTTGAACTTTTAAGTTCATTGTAACAATCTTCATTGTCCAATTCTGGTAATTTTGTTGAATTTGAAGCATTATTGTATATAATCTGGACCTTGGGTGTTACCTGGATAAGGGGGTACATATGTATAAGGCAGGAGTGTCAAACTTATTTTTCCCCACAGGTCGCAGCCGGTCTTCACCGGCTGGGTCATAATTAAGAATTGTTACTAGTTCTGTACAAACGTCCTTTAAAACATGAAGATGATTCCAAATGATCTTGATGATATAGACCTGACTGCACAGATGAATCTGCTGTGATATATCAAGAGACAATCAAGTTGAGAGGTCTTATAAAACACTAGGACTAATTAATGCATGTCATCACATGACCTTTCATTACAGTCATTCTGATTGTCTGTCTATGCAAACCTATATCCTTTCAATTAAATATTAATCTGTGTGTTGGAGTTTGAATACTCAGTGAAACAGATTGAAATGTTTTCCTGAGAACAAGACATTTGCAGTCAAACTTCTGCTCACAATATGCTTGACTTCTGCTCCTAATCAGGAAAACAGGGCACAAGTTTAGGAAACATATGGCCCCCTCACAAGACCAATTACCCCACAGCTAGCGAGCAATGTGAGTAAAGTGCTTCGCTGATGCCTTTGTTCAAACCACTCCCAGGCAAAGTTGCACCTGCTCGCATCTCCTACTGTACAATTACAACCACTGCATTTAACACAGCCAAGTGAGCTAGAAACAATCATTTAAATATTTACTATTCAAATATCATGGACTTAGTTTGAAAGCAAGGTAGTGTCTGAATTTTATTTCAAATGAAATAAACATTCATTACATAACACAACCAGCAAGTATACATAAATTAAGATGTTTTTTCTTTAGACCTCAAGATAGGTAGCCTTATGGTTAAAGTGTTGGGCCAGTAACTAGATGCTAGTTTTAAGCCCCGAGCCGACAAGGTGAAAAATCTGTCGATGTGCCCTTGAACAAGGCACTTAACCCTAAATGCTCCAGGCTCGCCATTAATAAATGGCAGACCATGGCTGTGACCCCACTCTGAGGGTCTCAGGGGGAGTTGGGATATGCAAAAAAAAAAAAATAATTAAAATCACAAATGTATTTAATGCACGATGTATAATACATCGTCCTGAAATAGGACAAATGAGCAATAATATTATCATTTAAGTGTTATCGTGTGTTGTAGAGTTTGTATAATTTCCCCCCTTTACAGGTCCAGTTCCCCATATCTCAGACAGTGTGAATGAAATGAATCATAATCCTAAATGCGCTTCCTCCCACTAAAACAGACAGTGTCTCTCAAGGCACCATGGGCCTGAAGGTAAACCGATTGAAAGAAGAAAAAGGCCTCGCTCAAGTCCCATCCGTCACACCTGGGACAAAGGTTGACTGGGGGAATAGTAAGAGCGCTAAGAAATTCTGTTAGTGAATACATCATGAATACCAGGGCTACACAAGCTCCATGTTGAGTTTATGGGCATGCAGCACAGTATGGATGTTATGTTTACCTTTGTAATGTAATGACACTAAGGTCAAAAACACTGCAATGATATTAAATAATATGACAACCTGAGGGAAGCCAGTCGACGGAAACGGAAAACATGCCCTGACAGACTAAATACAACATTTGCACATATTCGCCCTACCACCTCCCTGCCAGAGAGGCTTATGGGAACAGACAGCCCACTCACATATCCTGGGAAATATATTTTTTTAATTTCTTGCATACGCACATTTACTGAAGCCCTCACAGGGGAAGAGGGCCCTTCACTGAGAGGCTGAGATGGGCTGGGATGTGCTGTCATATGCTGGGCTGGAGGACTATGCACAGGAGATTTAGACCTAGGGCTGAATGAGATGTGCCCAGTTCTGGCTGACCCTGTGCCTGACCAGCCAGGGGAGGTGTGGCAGAGTGCCACCTCTCTGGGACGGGAGGGCAGTTGTAATTCTCTGTGCCCTCTAAGCCCTACAATTACCAATCTGTTTACCATACATGTATGGAAGCATTTACATAAATGGAGACCAGGAATTCAAAATGTACCACAAGAGGTTATTAGCTACTTTAAAACAATCTCTTTAAAAAAGGTGGTTGTTACAGATGTTGCACATCCCTCAGTACCAGTCTGGTTAGATGTGTAGGATTCTAATCTGACAGTGAGGAGAGAGAGCCAATCAGCTCAGTCACCAGGCGTTATGCAAGTGTCTGCCTGCTGTCCCTGACCTCCGGGTGGTGCCACCCACAGGAGTGGGCGGGAACACGTCCCAGCAGTCACTTTCAGTAACCTCGTTTAAAGAGACAATCGGGGACAGCTGACAGACTGGTGGAAATCTGCCTTGCACCATTACTTACTGTTGGGAACAGCTTTAACTTAAGTGTTCGGAGGAAAACAGGGTTTTATTTTGAACCTTTCCCAAATCCCCGACACAATAAAAAAGCCTAGAAATAATGCAGGTGTGTAGTGTAAGGGTTTCTCATATACAGTGCCTTGCGAAAGTATTCGGCCCCCTTGAACTTTGCGACCTTTTGCCACATTTCAGGCTTCAAACATAAAGATATAAAACTGTATTTTTTTGTGAAGAATCAACAAGTGGGACACAATCATGAAGTGGAACGACATTTATTGGATATTTCAAACTTTTTTAACAAATCAAAAACTGAAAAATTGGGCGTGCAAAATTATTCAGCCCCTTTACTTTCAGTGCAGCAAACTCTCTCCAGAAGTTCAGTGAGGATCTCTGAATGATTCAATGTTGACCTAAATGACTAATGATGATAAATACAATCCACCTGTGTGTAATCAAGTCTCCGTATAAATGCACCTGCACTGTGATAGTCTCAGAGGTCCGTTAAAAGCGCAGAGAGCATCATGAAGAACAAGGAACACACCAGGCAGGTCCGAGATACTGTTGCGAAGAAGTTTAAAGCCGGATTTGGATACAAAAAGATTTCCCAAGCTTTAAACATCCCAAGGAGCACTGTGCAAGCGATAATATTGAAATGGAAGGAGTATCAGACCACTGCAAATCTACCAAGACCTGGCCGTCCCTCTAAACTTTCAGCTCATACAAGGAGAAGACTGATCAGAGATGCAGCCAAGAGGCCCATGATCACTCTGGATGAACTGCAGAGATCTACAGCTGAGGTGGGAGACTCTGTCCATAGGACAACAATCAGTTGTATATTGCACAAATCTGGCCTTTATGGAAGAGTGGCAAGAAG
This sequence comes from Oncorhynchus mykiss, assembly GCF_057628025.1. NCBI lineage: Eukaryota > Metazoa > Chordata > Actinopteri > Salmoniformes > Salmonidae > Oncorhynchus > Oncorhynchus mykiss. Next base: position 86,723,177 of record NC_143023.1, on the reverse strand, counting down.
AAAGCCATTTCTTAAAGATATCCATAAAAAGTGTCGGTTAAAGTTTGCCACAAGCCACCTGGGAGACACACCAAACATGTGGAAGAAGGTGCTCTGGTCAGATGAAACCAAAATTGAACTTTTTGGCAACAATGCAAAACGTTATGTTTGGCGTAAAAGAAACACACCATCCCCACTGTCAAACATGGCGGTAGCAGCATCATGGTTTGGGCCTGCTTTTCTTCAGCAGGGACAGGGAAGATGGTTAAAATTGATGGGAAGATGGATGGAGCCAAATACAGGACCATTCTGGAAGAAAACCTGATGGAGTCTGCAAAAGACCTGAGACTGGGACGGAGATTTGTCTTCCAACAAGACAATGATCCAAAACATAAAACAAAATCTACAATGGAATGGTTCAAAAATAAATATATCCAGGTGTTAGAATGGCCAAGTCAAAGTCCAGACCTGAATCCAATCGAGAATCTGTGGAAATAACTGAAAACTGCTGTTCACAAATGCTCTCCATCCAACCTCACTGATCTCAAGCTGTTTTGCAAGGAGGAATGGGAAAAAATTTCAGTCTCTCGATGTGCAAAACTGATAGAGATATACCCCAAGCGACTTACAGCTGTAATCGCAGCAAAAGGTGGCGCTACAAAGTATTCACTTAAGGGGGCTGAATAATTTTGCACGCCCAATTTTTCAGTTTTTGATTTGTTAAAAAAGTTTGAAATATCCAATAAATGTCGTTCCACTTCATGATTGTGTCCCACTTGTTGTTGATTCTTCACAAAAAAATACAGTTTTATATCTTTATGTTTGAAGCCTGAAATGTGGCAAAAGGTCGCAAAGTTCAAGGGGGCCGAATACTTTCGCAAGGCACTGTATATATAAAATTTGAATGCCAGAGCAGTTGATCACATCGTCCCTTGAGTTCTTGACCTCCATAGTCGTCCTAATGTTTGCAGGCTGTTTGATAAACCATAAACTACAGTGGAATATTCAGGAGGTTCCTGTAACACAGGGAGATCGTATGTGCGGATGCCACTGTTATCAAAATGCAAAACCCCCACACATCAAAAAGAAACGGAAACACTTCTGAACTTCACACTAGTGAGTGTGCTCCACTCCTCTATGTGACAAACAGAAAAATAACAAGAGGCGTCAGAGTGGCGCACCGGTCTAAGGCACTGCATCTCAGTGCAAGAGGTGTCACTACAGTCCCTGGTTTTAATCCAGGCTTTATCACATCTGACCATGATTGGGAGTCCCATAGGGCGGCGCACAATTTTCCCAGCATCGTCCGGGTTTGGCCAGGGTAGGCCGTCATCGTAAATAATAATTTGTTCTTAACTGACTTGCGAAGTTAAATAAAGGTTAAAAATCCCCAAAAGCTCCCATTCCCTCAATCATCTGCAAAGTTTCAAATATATAGTGTCACTTACCAACTCTCAACCATGAGCTAACTCCACCTAGCCCACAACATGAGGTATCTGGCAAAACTCATGGGCACTCCAACTCTCAGAGACATACTCAGATGCCCACCGCTTCTTCTGTGCCCATTGCCCAGTCATGCCCCAGGACAGTTGGCATAGCTAGGACAGTATATCGGTGGATCAGTGGATCAATGTGGGGCTTAGGGTGATTAATCAAATTAGTGGATATGGTTGCATCAGTAGGTTACTGGAATATAATCAATCACAACCCTGGTGGTTTACTTAGGCGGATGTCTGTGGCAGTGGCGGCCACTGATTGGCTGAATACTCGAGGCACGAGGTGGTTGGAGTTGTCAACAAAGCAGCATGACAGAAATATGATGCCAAGTTTTTGAACTAGTTTCTTTGAGAAGATACTTTTGGTCGTGTAGTGTATCTGGACACCTGCTTGTCGAACATCTCATTCCAAAATCATGGGCATTAATATGGAGTTGGTCCCTCGTTTGCTGCTATAACAGCCTCCACTCTTCTGGAAAGGATCTTCATTTGATATTGGAACATTGCTGTCGGGACTTGCTTCCATTCAGCCACAAGAGCATTAGTGAGGTCGGGCACTGATGTTGGGCGATTATGCAGTCGGAGTTCCAATTCATCCCAGATGGGGTTGAGGTCAGGGCTCTGTACCGGCCAGTCAAGTTCTTCTACACCGATCGACAAACCATTTCTGTATGGACCTCGCTTTATGCATGGGGAATTGTTAAATAAGGGTTAAGCAAAAAATAAATAACAATAATCCCCAACCTGATGCCACGAAGTTGGAAGCACAGAATCGTCTAGAATGTTATTGCATGCTGTAGCGTTAAGATTTCCCTTCACTGGAACTAAGGGGCCTAGCCCGAACCATGGAAAACAGCCCCAAACCATTGTTCCTCATCCACAAAACTTTACAGTGTGAACTATACATTTGGGCAGGTAGCATTCTCCGGGAATCCGCCAAACCCAGATTCGCTGGCGGACTGCCAGATGGTGAAACGTGATTCATCACTCCAGAGAACGCATTTCCACTGCTCCAGAGTCCAAAGGTGGGGAGCTTTACACTACTTCAGCCAACGCTTGGCATTGCGCATGGTGATCTTATGCTTGTGTGCCGCTGCTCGGCCATGGATACCCATTTCCTAAAGCTCCCAACGAACAGGTCTTGTCCTGAGACCGTTTGAAACTCGGTAGTGAGTGTTGCAACCGAGGACAGACGATTTTTACATGCTATGCGCTTCAGCACTAGGCGGTCTCGTTCTGTGAGCTTGTGTGGCCTACCACTTCGCGGCTGAGCTGTTGTTGCTCCTAGACGTTTCCATTTCACAATAACAGCCCTTACAGTTGACCGGGTCAGCTCTAGCAGGGCAGAAATTTGACAAACTGACTTGTTGGAAAGGTGGCATCCTATGACGGTGCCACGTTGAGTCACTGAGCTCTTCAGTATGGGCCATTCTACTGCCAAATGTTTGTTCTATGGAGTCTGCATGGCTGTGCTCTCGATTTTATACACCTGTCAGCAACGGGTGTGGCTGAAATAACCAAAGTCACTAATTTGAAGGGGTGTCCACATGCTTGTGTGTGTGTGTGTATATATATATATATATATATTTATAGGAAGGAAATGGGTAGGAAATGGGTATCCATGGCCGAGCAGCGGCACACAAGCATAAGATCACCATGCGCAATGCCAAGCGTTGGCTGAAGTAGTGTAAAGCTCCCCACCTTTGGACTCTGTCAATAACCAATTGACCACTGCTACACATGCTGCCACTGTTTTGAACAGATTAATCAAATCATCAAATCAAATGTTATTGGTCACATATACATGGTTAGCAGATGTTAATGTGAGTGTAGCGAAATGCTTGTGCTTCTAGTTCCGACCATGCAGTAATATCTAACAAGTAATCTAACAATTTCACAACAGCTACCTTAGACGTAAAGGAATGAATAAGAATATGTACATAAAAATATATGGATGAGCGATGGCCGAACGGCATAGGCAAGATGCAGTAGATGGTATAGAGTTCCGAATATACATATGAGATGAGTAATGAAGGATATGTAAACATTATATAAAGTGGCATTGTTTAAAGTGGCTAGTGATACATTTATTACATCCAATAATTTGTAATTATTAAAGTGGCTAGAGATGAGTCAGTATGTTGGCAGCAGCCACTCAATGTTCGTGATGGCTGTTTAACAGTCTGATGGCCTTGAGATAAAAACAGCTTCTGTCTCTCGGTCCCAGCTTTGATGCACCTGTACTGACCTCGCCTTCTAGATTATAGGGGGGTGAACAGGCAGTGGCTCGGGTGGTTGTATATTTAAAACCAAATACTTTTCGATTCCTACTCATGTAGTATTTTACTAGATAACTCACTTTTACTTGAGTCATTTTCTATTAAGAAGGTATCTTTACTTTTACTTAAGTATGACAATTGGGTACTTTTTCAACCACTGCTATTTATATCGAGCAGCCAGCTCATGAAAGAATGCACCAGGGACAATGCAACAAGCATGCTGAAACAAGTGAACACACATGATCTAACTGGGCTAGCTAGCTAGCTAACATAATGTCACAAAGCATGATGCGCTAACCAGTTAACTTTCATTCTGAAATTACTTCATATTTCTAAGTTAGTCAGATATTAGTTTAGAAAGACTTAAAATTGACATGGGAGCTAATTAGCTAGCAAACTAACAGCTAGCTGGTTATCAAAAAGGTAGATAACTGGTTAATTTGACCTCCCCCCCCCAAAAAAAAAAAATCTACAAAACTATTTATCAAAATTACTCTAGCTGGCTAATTAATTGTATCATGCTTTGTGATAAACAGCATAAAACCAGGTGTTAGTCCACAGAACCCCACCACCTACAGTAAAAACCGATTAACAACATGGGGGGGAAACAATCCAATTGGCCAGCCACCGTCATTTTTTTTTTTTTGTCCTACCAGAGCCGCAATGAGAAGGGTCTAGCTAGCGTATCCCTCTGTCTTTCGACTCTTGTTGGATGTAGATATCCAGTTTATCATGTCCCAGGCTCCCATGACTGTTGTGATTATTCAATTACAATTTGTTTTAGCTCCATCTGTACCTGATAGAACAGATCTAGTCTCGTGTGCAGAAGTAAGCTGCCTGGTGCGAGAGAAGTTCTGAAAGCACATTTGAATGCTGCAGGACGGTCCATTTACTTTTTGCTGTTTTAATCACAGGATTTTATTGTATAAATTTCATTGGGGTAGTTCTCCCTCATAGCAAATAGCTGGCAAAACAATCCAAGCATTGTTCACACGGCCTATACACCCGCTGTAGCAGTCACTGAGGGGCAGAGTAGTACGTGAACAGCTTGTTTTGAACAATATATTTGTACCCCTTATATGTTATAGAACATTTTCCAAATAAAAAAAATGTAAGCTGAAATATCATAATTGGATAAGTCTCCACCCTCAAGTTAATACTTGGTGGAAGCACCTTTGGCACCCATCACAGCTGTGAATCATTTTTGTTAAGATTCTACCGACTTTGCACCTCTTAGGGCAACATATATCCATCATTTTTGTCAAAATTGCTCAGGCTCAGTGAACTGGGTTGGGGATCATTGATGGATAGGGATACTTTGTATTTTCAAGTATTGTGGTGCTAGCATCATGTTACGGGTATGCTTGTCGTCGGCAGGGACTAGTGAGCTTGTCAGGATCAAAATAAATATGAAAAGAGCAAAGCTCAAGTCTTCTGAAAACCTAACCCTGGAATAAAGTTGTATTTTTCAGCAAGACAATTGCAAAACAATGTATGCCAAAGACTCACCAGAATGGGTTTCCAAGAGGTGTTAAAACTTCCTGAGTAGTCTAGTCTGTCATAACTGAAATTTGCTTGAAAATCGGAGACAAGGTTTGAATATTGCTGTCCATCAATGACTCCCAACCAAATGTACTGAGCCTTATCAATTTTGACAAAAAATATGCATATACAGTGTGTGTACAAAACATTAGGAACTGCTCTTTCCATTACGTAGCTTTCACTTGGGTTCACCTGGTCAGTCTATGATCCCTTATTGATGTCACCTGTTAAATCCACTTCAAAATCAGTGTAGATGAAGTGGAGGAGACAGGCTAAATAAGGTTTTTTAAGCCTTGAAACATGTGTGCCATTCAGAGGGTGAAGACAAAATATTGATGTGCCTTTGAACTGGGTATGGTAGTAGGTGCCAGGGTACACCAGTTTGAGTGTGTCAATAACATGCTTCTACATCTGCATTGCTTGCTGTTTGGGGTTTTAGGCTGGGTGTCTATATAAGCACTTAGTAACATCTGCTAATGTAAAAAGGACTTATAAATACATTTGATTGATTGAAGAACTGCAAAGCTGCTGTGTTTTTCATGCTCAACAGTTTCCTGTGTGTATTAAGAATGGTGTGAACATGCTTCCCACATTCGACACCCTGTAGAGTCCATGCCCCCAACGAATTCAAGCTGTTCTGAGGGCAAAATTAGGTGCAACTCAATATTAGGAAGCTGTTCCTAATGTTTTGTACACTCAGTGTACTTTACTGTATGTTGCCCTAAGAGTTGTGCAAAGTTGGTAGAATCGTAATAAAAATGATTCACAGCTGTAATGGCTGCCAAATGGTGCTTCCACCAAAGTATTAAGCTCAGGGCGGTGGAGACGTCTTCCGTTTCTCTTAATTTCACCAATGTTCTGTAACTTTCTTTCACTTTGAAAATATGGAGTAGGTTGTGTAGATCTGTAGGGAAAAAATGTAATCCTTTTTAGTCTTAATTTTAAGGCAGGTAATAGGCAGAATCTACCGCACACCCAAAGCTGATTTGTGAAAGTGCTAGAGACAAAACTGGAGAAATGGGGGGGAGTCGCCGCACACTTCCTGTTTCTTTAAGGCAGCAAAATGTGAAAAAAGTTGAAGGGGGTGTGTACTTTCTATGCATTTTCTTGTGGTTAGAGGAATATTTTCCTTAACAGGGTAAAGGCTGACTCAAGCCACTCCAGGGACAAATACAATTCTGCAGCAATTCAAAACATGTCACAGGCAATTATTTCTTCATTTGTGGAGGGCAAAAAGGGTCTCTTGAAGGCATCGCCAGAATTGTTTTTGATTCCAGTAAGACAAATTAGATTAGCATAAATGTCCAATATATTTTTTTTACTCATTATCTTGTCCAAATACACTGTATGCATTCATGGGAGCAGTACACAGCATAGAATACAATATTCTGGATGTTGCTCTTAAGGCGCGCTATCACTACTGTATACATAGAATAATGATAGCGCCTTTGGGATTCTCTCGGTAGGAAATCAAACCGCACAATCTTGTGATGCTATGAGCCATGTCTCATTAGAAGCTCCTGGAAAACAAAACAATCCACAAAAACAGGTCTGAAAATGTAATGGTAATGGAAAATAATCCTTCTTTGGCTATTAGCCTATAGTAGGCACTCCTACTTGACCAAGGACATCTCATTCTCTCTGTGCTATATCCTGTGTAGAACAGAGTAGCTCTCGAACTCATCTATTCACCGACGGCTCTACTAACCTGGTCCCATTTCCATCCGTTACAGAAAAATAAGCTGTCAAAGCTACCTCGTAATATATTGCAATGTGTTCTCAGAGCAATTCGTATTAGTCTGTATGTAAATCTGTGACCCTCCATTTAGTATGACATGTTACGTTACATTATGAATGGAATAGCAGTCGTACAAAATGAGACGAATTATAGGATGCATAGTGTCATACATCTAACCCAGTCGTACAATAGCATATTAATTGGATGATGTAACTGATTATACATATTGGAGGATGTATAGTATTATACATCTTTCTCTGAAACAAGGTTGCTTGTTGCGCCGTTACAACAAAGGAGAATTACGGGGAGAATTTACACTACTGTTCAAAAGTTTGGGGTCACTTAGAAATGTACTTGTTTCTGAAAGAAAAACAATTTTTTTGTCCATTAAAACAAATTGATCAGAAATACAGTGTAGACATTGTTAATGTTGTAAAAGACTATTGTAGCTGGAAATGGCTGATTTGTAATGGAATATCTACATAGGCCCATTATCAGCAACCATCACTCCTGTGTTCCAATGGCATGTTGTGTTAGCTAATCCAAGTTTATAATTTTAAAAGGCTAATTGATCATTAGAAAACTCTTTTGCAATTACGTTAGCACAGCTGAAAACTGTTGTACTGATTAAAAAAGCAATAAAACTGGCCTTCTTTAGACTAGTTGAGTATCTGGAGCATCAGTATTTGCGGGTTCAATTACAGGCTCAAAATGGCTAGAGACAAAGAACTTTCTAATGAAACTCGTCAGTCTATTCTTGTTCTGAGAAATGAAAGCTATTCCATGCGAGAAATTGCCAAGAAACTGAAGATCTCGTACAACACTGTACTACTCCCTTCACAGAACAGTGCAAACTGGCCCTAACCAGAAGAGGAGTGGGAGGCCCCGGTGCACAACTGACCAAGAGGACAAGTACATTTGAGTGTCTAGTTTGAGAAACAGACGCCTCACAAGTCCTCAACTGGCAGCTTCATTAAATCGTACCCGCAAAACACCTGTCTCAATGTCAACAGTGAAGAGGCGACTCCGGGATTCTGGCCTTCTAGGCAGAGTTCCTCTGTCCAGTGTGTTTTCTTTTGCCCATCTTAATATTTTATTGGACAGTCTGAGATATGGCTTTTTCTTTGCAACTCTGCCTAGAAGGCCAGCATCCCAGAGTCACCTCTTCACTGTTGACGTTGAGACTGGTGTGGGCGAGAGTAGGTAGGCATGTGGGTGTGTGCGTGCGTGTTTGTTTAGTCATTTGCTTTGTTCCTCTCAACTTTATCCCGGTCTGTACGCTGCTACTTATCCCTGATGAGTCTTAGAGATGAGAGAACTCTCGCACTTCTCACAGGTTTATCTAGCACTCCACACAGGCTCTCTCTGTTTGCCTAATTAATCTGGAGTTACATCCCATTGCTTCTAATTACAAGGTTAATACTATAATCCAGGAGAGAATATGGTAATTATTATAGCCCTGTGCTGTTTGGGCTTCATCTGTGAACCATATATAATAGCAGTTTCACCCTCACAATCTGTGGTAGAAGTCATGACAGCAGGAGGAGCAGGACGGTGTGTTCATGAGACTCAGATGATTAATCTGGCTCTCTCAGAATAAGTGGATTTTTCTTTTCATACACAGAAATTACTCTTTTTCAACCACGCTGAACTTGACTTATGGTGGGATGCTGAGTGAACCAACACAGACCTCTTCCCCTCCTATTGTCAATGTGCTTACTGTCACAGCTTGACAGTCACAGGCTGGTTTGTCTGAGCTCAGAAGAGACCTGACATACAGGACATACATACAGGAAGTACGAAGCACCATACAACATTGTTCATGTCAAATTGAAGGCACAATTGAACACCTAAGATCAATGAACTAACTAATCAATTAAGTTAAATCTTAACAGATTGATATTTACATCTTAAACAATAATACCATTTAAAAAGAAACCATGAACTATACACAATGTCAGTTTGTTTGCCAGATCTAACATCATAATCTACTAATTCCACACAGCACAGTCTGCCACAGCAGGGACATTGGAGCCCAACCCCCAAGGAGAGGCTCAGAACAAGGAAAGGTTGTCATCATCAAGGAGCTGCCATGGGTCAATAGATAATCTGACCATCCAGTCCCCATGGTACTCATTCACACTCTGGGCATGTGGCTTTGAACTCTCCCTCTAGACAGCCTCTCATTGACCACAATTAACTTCCCTAGAATGCAAGTTCCAGCCAGTGAATGCTTTTCTGCAATTACTTTTCTGTAGAACAAATGTTCTCATAGAAACATTTTAAAATGTAGTATTTTGGTATACTGGCAGTATAAAAATAAGTAATCCTCTGCTTGCCCTATAGGTCAGAGAATCTAATTTATAGAATTTTGCTTTGTATTTTATATGCTGCCTTACACAGTGAATAAGCAAATCATTCCTCTGGTGGTCCTGGGTAGTTTGTGGGCATAGAAAAATACTTCATTGCCAATGGAAAATTAGAAACTATTTCATTTAGCAGCAAGAGAGACTTCTATTAACATAGTCTGTTGAGCTGGGAACTTGGATTCTTCACGATTTACAGAATGACTTCTCAGAAAACGCTCCATATATTTGGACAAAACAATAATCTACTGTCTCTGGCTGTGAAACATCAAGTTATTTAAAAAAAAAAAATTTAACTATGGGGATTACTGTCAATAATCAGTGCAGTGCAGCATAGATGGGTGGACAGGCAGATTTATCCAGTACACTGCAAAGAGAAAAGCCTTAGCTTCAGCTACAGAGCTAGAGATAGCATGTGAGAGCTTAGAACAGAAGCATAACACCCATTAAAAACCTCCTCCTGGTTTATTTGCCATTCACGGTTAGAATATAATAAAACCATGGGGAGTTACTAGCACTAACGACTAAAAACAGCTTCAATGGAATCAAATGGTTCACGGCCTAGTTCTCTTTCAAATCAAGCAACATTCACAGTTGACAGGCTGGGGGCATCTATAGCAAAGCCTCCCTTGCTGAGCACATCTGCATCTCACAGCCAGATTACCCCAACATAATCTACTGTGAAATCCATCTAGTCAAAAAAGACACGTGTTTTATGATCTTTTGATTGTGCATATTCAGCAGTATATCCAGCTGTGAGAGCCTAATTTGATCACTGACCTCTAAAGGAGAACGGAATTTTAATGTACACATCAATGGAGGAAATTAACAGTTCCCTTATAACCTTTACTTCTCAAATCCCATCACAAGGCATTTCATATTTGTAATGAGAGAAAAACTTTGCTAGAAACAAGATTGAACTTTACATTTCTCCTAGCTGCTTGTAATCACTGGATTCAGTCGGATCGGTGTCAACCTTAATGTGGAGGGATGCACTCGCATCATAATCTATATAATCATAGACCAATCAAGCGAGATTAACAGGGAACGGCCTTGATATCCCACTCTTCCTTTGTCTTTCCTGTTGCCTACAAGTGGAAAACATAGCGTATCATCTGGTCTCACAATCTAACAAACCCCCTCTCCTCATTAACAGCTGGGAATGAGGTAATCTAAGTCCCAGCTCAATAGGAAATACAGATCTATCTATTCATGGGCAATACCACACCAAAAATATTTTCTACTCCTTCTGGTACCTCAGAATGTTCTGGCAATTCTCACATAGAAACTTAAAAGGGGATGAACAATGTTTGAAATATTTTTTTACATTTGTATCAAACTATTTGAGAAAATCACGACCTATACATAGCTTTTGTGATCTACCTATGATCTGTGAAACGTAAATGATACAGAAAACAACTTGGTATCATTATACTCCTTAGTATGCTATACAATATGGAATAAGTATGCAATAAACTCTACATGGATATCAAATGGGCTATCTGCTAATTCTGAAGGTATGATGCATTTTATGAGCGCCACCAACACAGTGAAAGGGAAAATGGAATCAAAAGGAGCATCCTCTGCTTGTGACTTGCTGAATGTGCAATCCTAAAGGATTTCTATGTACATGTATAAAAATGGGTCATATCATTAAAAGTACCAAATAAAAAAAATTGTCACGCACCGAATACAACAAGTGTAGACATTTATAGACCTTACAGTGAAATTCTTACTTACAAGCCCTTAACCAACAATGCAGTTAAGAAAAATACCTAAAAAAATAAGAAATAAAAGAAACAATTCAAGAGCAGCAGTAAAATAACAATAGCGAGGCTACATACAGGGGGTACCGGGAGTCAATGTGCGGGGGCAGCGGTTAGTCGAGGTAAAATGTACACGTAGGTAGACTTATTAAAGTGACTATGCATAGATGATAAACAGAGAGCAGCAGCGTGGGGGGGGGGGGGGGGGGGCAATGCAAATAGTCTAGGTAGCCATTTGATTAGATGCTCAGGAGTCTCATGGCTTAGGGGTAGGACCTTTTTAGAAGCCTCTTGGACCTAGACTTGGCGCTCTGGTACCGCTCGTCGTGTGGTAGCAGAGAGAACAGTCTATGACTGTGGTGGCTGGAAAAGGGTTTTGATAGAACTTTGGCAGGGTCGATAAATAATACCAAATTATTTCACAGCACTGATATAAAGATGGTACTTATTTTCTTTTGAAAAATGCTCTCTGTACAGCCAAATCAAGACCTTTCAAAACATAGGCCTTCTATTTCAAGTACCACAGCATTCCCTTTCTACAGATTCCATCTCCTTTGTGATTATGACTTCTTTTCAGTTTCCAATCAAAGGCTCCAGGAGAATGAAATGATGTGAAAGGGTGTTGTGTGTCATCTTAAAGCAACCATACAAATGCATTGAAAAACAAGGCAAAGTAGCAAAGATCTTCCTCAGGCACATTAAAATTACACAAGTCAAGCAAAAGAGACATAATGAGCTGACCCAAAATAAATTACTGGCACTGCAGCGCACTTGAAAGTGATGAATGTAAAAAGCCCTGATAAGATTGTCATAGTATTCCAACACCATGCTGATCCCTTCTAGGAGTAGGAGTGAGGAAATGAAATGAAAAAGAAAACATCATTTCTGCTCGATGCAGCATTATTCTCCATGAAGATACAACAAACGATCAGCTGCTTTCCTGTTGCTCCCCCCTTTTTCCTCAGTCACTTTTACCTACAGTTTATAATACTCAATCTCCCATTTCATTTTGAAGCTCTCACTACTGTTGTAATGAATCCATGGGCAACTAAAATGTTGGTGAGAGACGGTCATTTTCTAGATAGTTCATTCTAGGCATATTGCAGTAGCAATTGAATGGAATGTTTGCAAGTGGCACTTGAAACCTGAGGAATAATGTGTGCTGCAAGAGCGAGTCATCAGTGTGGTAACTATGGCCAGAGCGTTTCCAGGGCGACCTCTGCTAAATCTGGACCAACAGAGTGAATTGAACTAAGATCAGTTTATGTCAGACTCAATAAGGGAGGATGTGCTGGTAATTGAAATGTCCTCATCCGCTTCAAGCCCGAGTGGTGCAGCGGTCTATGGCACTGCATCTCAGTGTTAGAGGTGTCACTACAGATCCTGGTTCAATCCCTGGCTGTATCACAACCGGATGTGATCGGGAGTCCCATAGGGCGGCGTACAATTGGCACAATCATCCGGGTTAGGGGAGGGTTTGGTCGGGGTAGGCCGTCATTGTAAATAAGAATTTGTTCTTAACTTAACTGACTTGCCTCACTAAATATTTAAAAAATGAATAAAATAAAGTAAAGCACTGCCTCGTCACAGGATACAAACTCGGAGCAGGCTGCCGCACCGTGTCATTCTTCTCAGATGACAATGTAATCAGACATTTCAGACAAGCGTGAAAACCGGACTCCCTGCTTTTAATGGATTCTGAGGAAATAAGCCCCTCTCAGGCAGAAGGCACTGACACTTATCTTACAAACTGGAGGAAGGGACCATGCGAAATGTAGATGCCCTGATCTGTGTGGTCTGGTTTCGTAAAAAGTGTGCTTTCGCCTTACGCAATGATTACTTTGTTAAGTTTATGATTACTTTATGAAAGCTGTCACATTAACTGTATCACCAAAATTGTATATGTGTGTGTGTATATATATATTATATATAAATAATAAATATATCAAACATTCATATATATATATATATATATATATATATATATATATATATATATATATATATATATATATATATATATATATATATATATATATATACATATACACACACACACACACACACATACATACATATATATATATATCACCAAAATGTTTTACTTTGCACTATTACACTGGTAAAAAAACAACTAGTTCTTAGATACAGCACGTATGAAAAAAATATGCACAGTCTGCTCTGATGTATGTTCCACAGCAGTGGTATTCAAAGTTGAGGTTGTGACTGTTAGTGGGGTCGTGGGGAAACAAAAAATTAAGAGTACAGGTTATTTTATGGGACAATATACAAAAGTTGAGAATGATAATTTGAAAAATACAATATTAATGAGAAAATGTATTTACTCATTTTGATAAGAGCTGAAAATGCAATGACTGAAGGTTATTGTTGATGGGTTTTTTTTACACACTATTTTTTTTTTACAAACTTGGTGACACATTGCTTAGGTAAGAGTGAGACATGCATACTTTATGCACGAGGAATCCTCCCCCCTACTCAGGAGGAGGTGGGTGTGGAGTGGGTCATAACTCCAAAATGCTACTGACTGTCTCCTATGGAGGATGAGTCCATTATGAACCTCCCAAGGGGGGGGGGGGGTTCTGGATCAACTGCAGTGGCAGTCCCTCTTATCTTTAATTAAAAGATGAGCGTTATAGGTCTAGTGAGGGCCAATCCAGCAGCTGAGAGGACCCTTCTGCATTTTAATCATTTGGCGCGGGCCTCAACGTTCCCTGTCAGCTTGCCTTGGGAACAGGGTTGGGTGTTATCTAATAGGAAACATTCTTAACCTTCTAATGCAAGACCTGACATTTCTTCTACTGTACACATAAAGCACAACTGCAGTCATGTACTGAATGTTTGATGAACATTCACTCACACACACACACGAGAGCCAACACACCCTATAGTTTACTGCAAAGATGTGAAACTCCATGGCATCTCTCGTTTTATCATAAAGGGCAAAATTGGACATAGACCTACACATTTTGGGGAGAATTAGGCTATAGGCATTAAAGGTATTTTAAGGTCCCACAGTTTGTCAAGTGATCTCCTCAGCTCCCTGCTAACAGATATCATTGACAACATAAACAGACCCAGTCACAAGAACATAACATGGCACCAGCTACAGGGGTGCATCTATGGGAGTACTTGCCAAATGCTCCAAGTGCTAAATTTACTCATCATCTCACCACCAGCATTTGAGTCACTCTGCACTCTGACCTCCAGTGTGAAGTGCACTAGTTCCTAGCTATTTGTATATGTCCATCATGTTTTATTAGTGTAAACTATTAATCCTCTTTTAGCATGGTGTTTAAAGCATTGCTTAACTCCTTTAACTGTACCTGGACAGGACAATATAAAATACTTTGAATTTAACACAATGTGGTTAAGATTGATAATCACATTACATGGAATAGTTTTGATTACATTTTATTTTATAGTAGGTCACCTAAATTTAAACACATTTTCAGGATGGAAAACCGTTTTCAGTGTAAACTTAAAAACGACTAAAACCAGATAAAGTATGTAGAAAAGATAATGGACCTACAGATTTAAAAAGATAATCTTTGAGAACTAACAAATCACCTAAATAAAAGCTAGACAGTGAGGGGGAATTGAAAATTCCCCAAAAACAATGAATTTAGCAGGTATAGAATTTGTTATTATGTTTGAGCAAATGACCATGGCACTAGCCATGGCAAAATGCATTGAATTGCAGGAAATTTGCTTCAAAACAGCAAAAATGTCTCTCAGCTCCATGGAGAAATTAGAAGGATTGCAGGAAATTGGCTTAAAAATGCAACAATTTCTCTACACCGCCAAGATAAGGTCCAAAACAATTCTTTAAAATTCAGCCGCACAGACCGCACGCCGTGCCATGCCCACCACCTAAGCCCATTTTTGATCCAGAAAGTACATTATTTCCTGAATTATAGTTTCTCCGGTATAGTATGCATTGGTTAGAGCTCAATGTTAAATTTAAATCTCCCTGCCATCATCTGTAGCCAATATGACACCGATGTCTATGAAAATTTGCTAATCAACGTGGAGGTACAACACACTCCCCTCATCATGATCCGTCCAAACGTTAACAAGAACCACTATTACAGATTTTTTGACAAGGTCGTAAGCATTAGGGTGGTCAGAATGATTTTGGCCCAAACCTCTCAAAATCTAGATGTCGGATTAAACAAGGCTACAGTGTCCATAAGGTGACCATTAGACTTAGATCCATGTGGACTGAATAAGCTTGTAGGTACAACAGATTTTTATTAAAATTCACCATTTACCGGTCTCACATGCACATTTCTGCCCAATAAAAAAAACAACCATGTACTAACTTTTTGTAGCATTTCTGACAATGCTAACATCTTTTCAGCTAAATCTCGGAGTTCTAACACCACGTGCAACTTGGTTTCTGCGCAACAGTAGCAGCTAGCTAGTAGAAGGCTAGCAGATGTAGCTAGCTAGCTTACACCAGTTGGATGAGAAGCAAATAGTGTTTTCACGATACCAGAATTTTGACTTTGATACCAGGTTAAGTATCGCAATACTTGATACCAACATGATACCAGGGCAAAATAAGAAGGCATATTGGCCAGTCACAGAATGCCATTTGATCCAGACAGATAAGCTACTGCTCTGTTCAATGGTTAGGCATCTTTTGAATTCAATATCATTACATTTCTATATATTTTTATATTTTTCCAACAGCCATGTATGCATTAATGACTCAATTATACAAACAATTTGAATTTGTTTTTACCAAGTTAACTACATAATGGTAATAACTTATTTGAAAGGTAAATCTCTATTGATATAGTGGATAAATCAAGACGTAACATAGGCCTAACCACAATACAGGTGAATGCATATTCAATAGGTGTGCACATGCATTGCATTATTTCGCTTGTTTTAGCTCATTTCAAGGAGCTACAAATGTCAAGCAATCCGTTTCCCTTCGATTTGGGACTTATTTTATTGTACTGATCAACAAAATAAAAATGTGCGCTCTCATTCACGAGGCAGTCAGTTCATGGAGGCAATGGGGGAGAGAGACCAAATAAGTGAATGAATAAAGTTTTTGAAGGCAATCAGCTTTGAAATCAGCACATTTTGCATTATGGTTTATAACAAACAAAGTACTAGGGTAGTGAATTGATGTTAGCTTTATCTGTCAGCTAGCAAGGAAAGTTTGCCTACAAAGCTGGAAGCTACCTGCATCTTCATCCACTGTAGTCTATGGACATTGTTTTGCAAACAGCAATTAACAGTTTTAACATTTCTACATGCAGTGTCACATTATTAAAGTGTTTTAACTTCACTGCATCATGAGTGGGGAGCTAACATGATGCATCCCAGACTCCCAGTGCAGGATAGCAACGAGTAAGTGGAGGGGTCGGCTGAGCTAATAGACAGACTTGATCCGTGAGACACATTAGACAGAAGTGCCGAAAGTAACACATTCTATTACCAAACCATCTTCATGTACTAGTATCGAAAAAGTAACGAAGCGTCGATATACCGTGCAACATTAGAAGCAAAAGGTAGGTAACTAGCTAGGTATATTTTGCTATGGAAGTATTTTCATAGGTCTGAAGTCAGCTGTGTAAACTGCTGTATTCGGTGCTAAAACAAATAAGATAGCGAAAGTCCATGTTTGCTATTATAGCCAGTTAGATACACCAAATTCCGGGAGGTTTGGAAAAACGGTCACGTTGCTAATTTATAATACACGCACACCAGAACAGATACATCGTGGTTAGAAGATCCAGTGCAAATTCTAGCCCTTAATTTATGCATTCATTCAGTATGCTTGCTCCCTCTGTCAATTACATTTTCTTCTTGTCATTAGAACACAAGTTACTTTTCAATGTGTTACCGAAAACCTGAATTTTCCATCCACAAGTATAAAGTAGCAGGGGTGCGGATTGCACACAAGCATCCAGGTAAAACAACATAAGGATCATTGCTTGCGAGACCTGTGCGCAGTCAAAAGAAAATGTCATGCTTGCTAACTTGGTTAGCTATGTGATGAATTAAACCGTTTAACCCATCAACTGTTTTAGACTTTACATTTCTTACCAAGTAAGAGAAAAACGTTCCACCAGTACTGAGTTAATTAACAAAAACATGCAACGAACGCATGCTGTCATCACCAGACTGTCCATCTAAGTAGTGTCAAGTTGACGTATCTATAACAGGGGTCGTAGCGTCACTGCTCTGGGTTCGCCTACTGAAGTGGATATTTTGACCATTCTATTTCCTATTGTTATTTTACACCACCCTGCCTTTCCCGACACACAGGCGCACCAGTTGAGTGCTTATTTTCATTAATTAGGTCTCTTATTAAAAGAGCATTTGGGTTTGTTGGGCATTGCCAAGTGGCAAGAAACAGGGAGTGTGACATGTACTAGTGCGAACGGTAAAGAGACCAGCTCTCAAACTCTCAAGAAAGACGTTGTTGCCCTCATCCGTCAGATGCATGCCATCCTTACAGTACAAATGCATGCGATAAGTTGTACAGGTTGTAAACATTCCTCCTTTTCAGGTGCCTCTGTCATTTGAGAAATTTGTCAAGCTGCCCCATGTGGCACTGACAAACGACTTACGTTTATTCATGTGCACACATTACTTCGCACACTATCAGTAGCACTTATGCACGGGCTGTTCCAAATCTGTGAGTAATCCTATCTGTTTTCAAATTTATACTGCCATTTACAAAATGTGGGGATGTGTGCTCTTTTACTGGAGTTGGACAGCTGTGTACAGCATTACTAAGAACATTGGTAGCTGAAGGATTTAAAGCACCTATGCAATGTCAGATTTGTAAATATGCATTCTTTAAAAAGTGTTTTGTACTAGTCTAATGACTTTGAATTTTACAGGTTTTTCTCAGCAGTTTGTCATAGTGTTTGTACCAGGAGTTACCAAATTTGCTATTGACAAGCCACAGGATTATGCAGCCTTTTTTTTTCCAAGCCCAGCACTACCATACCTGATTCTACCACTCAGCTGTTCATCAAGACCTCAGCTGTTCATCCATATCTTGACAGGTAGAATCAGGTATGGTAGAACTGGGCTTGAACAAGAAAGCCTGCATAACCCTGCAGCTCTTCAAGAGCAATTGTGGCCATGCCTGAATTGTATGTAAAACATTTACTCTGAGATGAATGACTGTACATTTTGTAATAATTCACTATTGTTTACAGGTAATGTAGTACTAGGTCTTTCTTCAGTAAACTACAAAAGTACATTTTTACGTAAATAATTAGTGAAACATGATTATTTAGAGTATATTCCAGATAAGCTACTGCTCTGTTCAATGGTTAGGCATCTTTTGAGTTCAATATCATTACATTTCTATAACATGATTATTTAGAGTATATTCCAGCAGCTTTCTCGATTGTCTTGTTAAGAGATCAGGGGAGGGAAAAAAAATCCAGTTTACTCCATATTGTCTTCCCTCAGATCAGCTGTTGACATTAAATACATACTAATAACTATTATTTCTGTTGTCATTATAAAAAAAAAATCCTCCTCTTTTTCATGATCTCCAATTGGTTGTTACAGTCTCGTCCCATCGCTGCAAATGCCGTACGGACTCGGGAGAGGCAAAGGTTGAGAGCCATGCGTCCTCCATAACACGACCCTGCCAAGCCGCACTGCTTCTTAACACACTGCCCGCTTAACCTGAAAGACAGCCGCATGTATGTGTTGGAGGAAACACTGTACAACTGTCCGGGTTAGGGGAGGGTTTGGCCAGGGGTGGCTTTACTTGGCTCATCACGCTCTAGTGACTCCTTGTGGCGAGCCAGGCGCCTGTAGGCTGATTTCGGTCGTCAGTTGAACGGGGTTTCCGCCGACACATTGGTGCAGCTGTCTGGCTTCCAGGTTAAGCGAGTGGTTGTTAAGAAGTGGGGTGCAGCAATGAGACAAGATCTTATTAAACGAAATTGGGGAGAAAAAGGGGGTAAAAATTACAAACAAATAAAATATTGCCTAGTGGTGCTCAGTGGTGAGGCTGAGGCAGGCTGCAATGCATGCAGGAGGAAGCAGAGTAAACAGAGAGAGGAAGCAAGCACAGAGAGAGGTTAGTACAGTGGTTCCTAAACTTGGAGTCGGTGTACCATGTGGGATCCCCTGAGAAAATATGTACTAATCTTATCAAACAAGCTAGGAACTTTAAAAAAAAGCAGCCATGTTTCAATATGAACATCTCCACATGGCCTATATTCCCTATAAGCCTACATTAAAATGCAATCAATACAGTTCTAAAAATCACCAATGCTACGTGTAATGTAAATGTGAATAATTTCTCAGATTTCCCCTCTTTCAGTGTTATAACTAGTGGGGTAAAGTACTTAAGTAAAAAAACATTAAAGTACTACTTCAGTATTTTTTTATATTATTTTATTTTTATTTTATTTTTTTTGGGGGGGGGTATCTGTACTTTACTATTTATATTTTTTGACAACTTTTACTTCACTTTTACTTCACCTAAAGGAAATAATCTACTTTTCACTCCGTACATTTTCCCTGACACCCAAAAGTACTCATTTCATTTTGAATGTTTCGCAGGACAGAAAAATGGTCCAATTCACCACGTATCAAGAGAACATCCCTGGCAGACTCACTAAACACAAATGCTTAGTTTGTAAATGATGCCGGAGTGTGTTCCTGGCTATCCAAACATAAGTAAAACAATTATGCTGTCTGGTTTGCTTAATATATGGAAGTAGAAATTACGTTTTTACTTTTGATACTTAAGTATATTTAAAACCAAATAGTTTTCGTTTTTTTCTCAAACATTTTTTTTCCTGGGTGACTTTTACTCAAGTATGACAATTTAGTCCTGTGTTTGTAGAAAGACTGAGGTGAATGGACCTACATCAGCCAAGGTGATGATGGCTAGGGTCATTTTTTCTTGTTTTTGCTCTTGTCCAAATAACATTAAAAATATATATATTTTATAGAATTGCAGTAAATGAGCTTCAACTAAAAATATATATTATTATTAGTAGTAGTACCCCCACCCCTTTGGACCTCACTAAAACTCAAACCCTGGTTATGGCCCTGTGTGTTATAATTTAACCTTTGTTTTTTGGAAATTATTTATCGCTGATATGAAATATACGTTCCTTGTGTTTCCAAAATCTTACCGCAAGCGATGCATGTTAACATTTAGTCTAGAACAAGCGTCGGGGATTTTAACAAAACTCCCCTGCCAAAATATACTATCGTCCATATGCGCTAAAGGAAGTTCGTGTCTATGAATAGGCTAACCTTGGATATGTTGGTTGACCACATTTTCCAGTCGGTCCAGTCGCTCTATAATCTTCAGAGTTTCCCCCTTGTTGTCATCTTCAAACTTCCTCTCCAGTTCGGGCTCTGGGACTTTGGTGTTCACATTGGCCACATAATTAGTGATCCAGCCGACGTAGAGAAGACAGACAATATTGGTCATGCCACTCAAAATAACGCATGTCGACACCAAAGTTTTGGTTCTCCTAGAGCAGACCATCATCGCGACATCCCTCCATACGGTCCAGTGCGCATACAACCACAATAGAAAATGCTTACAAAACTCAATGACAAAACGGTAGCTTCAGTGCAGGATTATAACATTGCAGCAAAGGGCTAAAGCCTTCCAGCTGCGGAGACTGACAGCAACGCTAACACAGAAACGTAAATTAGTAGATGCAATGTTCAGTACTGCATATACTGGGCACCACCTGAAAGCCGCTGCTACAAATTAATCTGAGGCACAGCGCAGTCGGCCAATGAAATCCTCTGGAAATGTACACTGCATATCCGATCATTACACAATCCAATTGGCGCGTGGGACGCGTGTTCTCCACAATTATCTCGTCCTTCAAATAGGGGAAGGTGCCGTGAGCTTTATAGATCACCTGAGTCAAGCACATCGACCCGTTGGAATTCCATTGAAGTGTGGAACAGGTGTGTGTGTGTCTGTCTGTCTGTCTGTCTGGTGTGTGGGTAAAGATAATGTCTCAATACCGTAATAATACAATTTCATCAATAATTGACTGCGATTTTTGTAAAGGTTCTTGTCTTTATCCTCATCAATAAGATGGGACATTATGATGTATTACTTTTTGAGGCCACACGAGGCCTCCTTTTATAGACTTTATTGGTACCCAAGTAATTAGTAATCTAACATCAGTCCCCCCTTCACATCCAGTAAGCATACTGTATAGACCTTCAGAGCATGTCACACACTGTCACAATTTTTTATTTGATTAATTAGGATCCCCATTAGCCGACACCAATGGCGACAGCTAGTCTTACTGGGGTTCGACACATAACGAAAAATACATTATGGACAAAATTCTTTACAATTTACACTACTGTTCAAAAGTTTGGGGTCACGTAGAAATGTTTTATTTTTCCCATCTTAATCTTTTATTTTTATTGGCCAGTCTGCGATATGGCTTTTTCTTTGCAACTCTGCCTAGAAGGCCAGCGTCCCGGAGTCACATTTTCACTGTTGACGTTGAGACTGGTGTTTAGCGGGTACTATTTAATGAAGCTGCCAGTTGAGGACTTGTGTGGTGTCTCTTTCTCAAACTAGACACTAATGTACTTGTCCCCTTGCTCAGTTGTACACCGGGGCCTCCCACTCCTCTTTCTATTCTGGTTAGCACCAGTTTGTGCTGTTCTGTGAAAAGAGTATGTCACATGTGATCCCTCTCCGGCCTCTAGGTCACCAGGCTTCTCATTATGGTGCACACCTGTTACCATCATTACGTGCACCTGCGCGTCATCAGACTCACCTGGTCTCCATCACATCCCTGATTACCTTTAACTCCCTTTGGTTCCTTCCCCAGACATTATTGTTTCTGGTCTGTGTGTTCGTGGTTCTTGTTTTGTATTATGTTGCGTTCATTTATTAAAGCACTCACTCCCTGAACTTGCTTCCCGACTCTCAGCGCACATCGTTACAGAGTAGTACACAGCGTTGTACGAGATCTTCAGTTTCTTGGCAATTTCTCGCATTGAGTAGCCTTTATTTCAGAACAAAAATAGACTGACGAGTTTCATAAGAAAGTTCTGTTTCTGGCCATTTTGAGCCTGTAATCGAACCTATAAATGCTGATGCCGCAGATACTCAACTAGTCAAATCAAATCAAATTTTATTCGTCACATACACATGGTTAGCAGATGTTAATGCGAGTGTAGCGAAATGCTTGTGCTTCTAGTTCCGACAATGCAGTAATAACCAACAAGTAATCTAGCTAACAATTCTAAAACTACTACCGTATACACATAAGTGATAAGGAATAAAGAATATGTACATAAAGATATGAATGAGTGATGGTACAGAGCGGCATAGGAAAGATGCAGTAGATGGTATCGAGTACAGTATATACATATGAGATGAGTATGTAAACAAAGTGGCATAGTTTAAAGTGGCTAGTGATACATGTATAGTGCCTTGCGAAAGTATTCGGCCCCCTTGAACTTTGCGACCTTTGCCACATTTCAGGCTTCAAACATAAAGATATAAAACTGTATTTTTTTGTGAAGAATCAACAACAAGTGGGACACAATCATGAAGTAGAACGACATTTATTAGATATTTCAAACTTTTTTAATAAATCAAAAACTGAAAAATTGGGCGTGCAAAATTATTCAGCCCCCTTAAGTTAATACTTTGTAGTGCCACCTTTTGCTGCGATTACAGCTGTAAGTCGCTTGGGGTATGTCTCTATCAGTTTTGCACATCGAGAGACTGACATTTTTTCCCATTCCTCCTTGCAAAACAGCTCGAGCTCAGTGAGGTTGGATGGAGAGCATTTGTGAACAGCAGTTTTCAGTTCTTTCCACAGATTCTCGATTGGATTCAGGTCTGGACTTTGACTTGGCCATTCTAACACCTGGATATGTTTATTTTTGAACCATTCCATTGTAGATTTTGCTTTATGTTTTGGATCATTGTCTTGTTGGAAGACAAATCTCTGTCCCAGTCTCAGGTCTTTTGCAGACTCCATCAGGTTTTCTTCCAGAATGGTCCTGTATTTGGCTCCATCCATCTTCCCATCAATTTTAACCATCTTCCCTGTCCCTGCTGAAGAAAAGCAGGCCCAAACCAAGATGCTGCCACCACCATGTTTGACAGTGGGGATGGTGTGTTCAGCTGTGTTGCTTTTACGCCAAACATAACGTTTTGCATTGTTGCCAAAAAGTTCAATTTTGGTTTCATCTGACCAGAGCACCTTCTTCCACATTTTTGGTGTGTCTCCCAGGTGGCTTGTGGCAAACTTTAAACAACACTTTTTATGGATATCTTTAAGAAATGGCTTTCTTCTTGCCACTCTTGCATTAAGGCCAGATTTGTGCAATATACGACAGATTGTTGTCCTATGGACAGAGTCTCCCACCTCAGCTGTAGATCTCTGCAGTTCATCCAGAGTGATCATGGGCCTCTTGGCTGCATCTCTGATCAGTCTTCTCCTTGTATGAGCTGAAAGTTTAGAGGGACGGCCAGGTCTTGGTAGATTTGCAGTGGTCTGATACTCCTTCCATTTCAATATTATCGCTTGCACAGTGCTCCTTGGGATGTTTAAAGCTTGGGAAATCTTTTTGTATCCAAATCCGGCTTTAAACTTCTTCACAACAGTATCTCGGACCTGCCTGGTGTGTTCCTTGTTCTTCATGATGCTCTCTGCGCTTTTAACGGACCTCTGAGACTATCACAGTGCAGGTGCATTTATACGGAGACTTGATTACACACAGGTGGATTGTATTTATCATCATTAGTCATTTAGGTCAACATTGGATCATTCAGAGATCCTCACTGAACTTCTGGAGAGAGTTTGCTGCACTGAAAGTAAAGGGGCTGAATAATTTTGCACGCCCAATTTTTAAGTTTTAGATTTGTTAAAAAAGTTTGAAATATCCAATAAATGTCGTTCCACTTCATGATTGTGTCCCACTTGTTGTTGATTCTTCACAAAAAAATACAGTTTTATATCTTTATGTTTGATCCTGAAATGTGGCAAAAGGTCGCAAAGTTTAAGGGGGCCGAATACTTTCGCAAGGCACTGTATTACATAAAGATGCAGTAGATGATATAGAGTACAGTATATACGTATACATATGAGAAAAATAATGTAGGGTATGTAAACATTGTATTAAGTAGCATTGTTTAAAGTGGCTAGTGATATATTTTACATCAATTCCCATCAATTCCCATTATTAAAGTGGCTGGAGTTGAGTCAGTGTGTTGGCAGCAGCCACTCAGTGTTAGTGGTGGCTGTTTAATAGTCTGATGGTCTTGAGATAGAAGCTGTTTTTCAGTCTCTCGGTCCCAGCTTTGATGCACCTGTACTGACCTCGCCTTCTGGACGATAGCGGGGTGAACAGGCAGTGGCTCGGGTGGTTGTTGTCCTTGATGATCTTTATGGCCTTCCTGTGACATCGGGTGGTGTAGGTGTCCTGGAGGGCAGGTAGTTTGCCCCCGGTGATGCGTTGTGCAGACCTCACTACCCTCTGGAGAGCCTTACGGTTGTGGGCGGAGCAGTTGCCGTACCAGGCGGTGATACAGCTCGACAGGATGTTTTCGATTGTGCATCTGTAGAAGTTTGTGAGTGCTTTTGGTGACAAGCCGAATTTCTTCAGCCTCCTGAGGTTGAAGAGGCGCTGCTGCGCCTTCTTCATGATGCTGTCTGTGTGGGTGGACCAATTCAGTTTGTCTGTGATGTGTACGCCGAGGAACTTAAACCATCGATGTGGATAGGGGGGTGTTGTTTCCTTTTCTGCTGTTTCCTGAAGTCCACAATCATCTCCTTAGTTTTGTTGACGTTGAGTGTGAGGTTATTTTCCTGACACCACACTCCGAGGGCCCTCACCTCCTCCCTGTAGGCCGTCTCGTCGTTGTTGGTAATCAAGCCTACCACTGTTGTGTCGTCCGCAAACTTGATGATTGAGTTGGAGGTGTGCGTGGCCACGCAGTCGTGGGTGAACAGGGAGTACAGGAGAGGGCTCAGAACGCACCCTTGTGGGGCCCCAGTGTTGAGGATCAGCGGGGTGGAGATGTTGTTACCTACCCTCACCACCTGGGGGCGGCCCGTCAGGAAGTCCAGTACCCAGTTGCACAGGGCGGGGTCGAGACCCAGGGTCTCGAGCTTGATGACGAGTTTGGAGGGTACTATGGTGTTGAATGCTGAGCTGTAGTCGATGAACAGCATTCTCACATAGGTATTCCTCTTGTCCAGATGGGTTAGGGCAGTGTGCAGTGTGGTTGAGATTGCATCGTCTGTGGACCTATTTGGGCGGTAAGCAAATTGGAGTGGGTCTAGGGTGTCAGGTAGGGTGGAGTTGATATGGTCCTTGACTAGTCTCTCAAAGCACTTCATGATGACAGAAGTGAGTGCTACGGGGCGGTAGTCGTTTAGCTCAGTTACCTTAGCTTTCTTGGGAACAGGAACAATGGTGGCCCTCTTGAAGCATGTGGGAACAGCAGACTGGGATAGGGATTGATTGAATATGTCCGTAAACACACCAGCCAGCTGGTCTGCGCATGCTCTGAGGGCGCGGCTGGGGATGCGTGACCTGGGATGCCGTCTGGGCCTAAAGAAGGCCAGTTTTATTGCTTCTTTTAAATCAGGACAACAGTTTTCAGCTGTGCTAACATAATTGCAAAAGGGATTTCTAATGAACAATTAGCCGTTAAAATTATAAACTTGGATTAGCTAACACAATGTGCCATTGGAACACATGAGGGATGGTTGCTGATAATGGGCCTCTGTACGCCTATGTAGATTTTCCATTAAAAAACAGCCGTTTCCAGCTACAATAGTAATTTACAACATTAACAATGTCTACACTGTATTTCTGATAAATTTGATGTCATTTTAATGGACCAAAAATGTTGCTTTTCTTTCAAAAACAAGGACATTTCTATGTGACCCCAAACTTTTGAACAGTAGTGTACATACATTTAAAAACATTAACATGTAGTGTGTTTGTGTGTGTGTGTGCACATCTATCAGTTACACACACACACACACAAGTAGGTCACATGGGGGAGAGGTGTTGTGCCGTGAGGTGTTGCTACTACCACCTATAAGGGCACAAGGTGAGACCCAAATGCAGACACAGGAGGCAGATGGTTGAGCTCCAATATTTATTATAATAAAAGGGGTAGGAAAAGGCAGGTCATGTACAGGCGAGAGGTCATAAATCAGGTCAGAGTCCAAACAGTACAAGGCGATAGGCAGGCTCGGGGTCAGGACAGGCAGAGTGGTCAGGCAGGTGGGCTCAGAGTCAGGACAGGCAAGGGTCAAAACCAGGAGGGCAGCAAAATAGAGACTGGGAAAAGCAGTAGCTGAGACACACAAACACTGGTTGACTTGACAAACAAGACGAACTGGCACAGAGAGACAGGAAACACAGGGATAAATACACCGGGGATAATAAGTGACACCTGGAGGGGGTGGAGACAAGCACAAGGACAGGTGAAAGAGATCAGGGCGTGACACCACCACTATAGTGAATAGCCTACCACCACTACACAGAATAGCCTACCATCACTATGCAGAATAGCCTACCATCACTATTAGAGGTCGACCGATTAATCGGAATGGTCGATTAATTAGGGCAATTAAGTTTTCATAACAATCAGAAATCGATATTTTCGGACACCGATTTGGACAATTTTTAATTTAATATATATCTATTTTTTACACCTTTATTTAACTAGGCAAATCAGTTAAGAACACGTTCTTATTTACAATGACTGCCTAAAAACGGTGGGTTAACTGCCTTGTTCAGGGGCAGAACGACAGATTTTTACCTTGTCAGCTCAGGGATTCAATCTTGCAACCTTACACTTAACTAGGCCAACGCTCTAACCACCTGCCTCTCATTGCACTCCACGAGGAGCCAGCCTGTTACGCGAATGCAGTAAGAAGCCAAGGTAAGTTGCTAGCTAGCATTAAACTTATCTTATGAAAAACAATCAATCATAATCACTAGTTAACTACACATGGTTGATGATATTACTAGTTTATCTAGCGTGTCCTGCGTTGCATATAATCAATGCGGTGCACATTCACGGAAAAAGGACCGTCGTTGCTCCAAGGTGTACTGTACCTAACCATAAACATCAATGCCTTTCTTAAAATCAATACACAGAATTACATATTTTTAAACCTGCATATTTAGCTAAAAGAAATCCAGGTTAGCAGGCAATATTAACCAGGTGAAATTGTGTCACTTCTTGCGTTCATTGCACGCAGAGTCAGGGTATATGCGATAATAATAAAATTTTTGTTGTTTTCTAAATGATAGTTTCCGGATTATACCATATTAATGACCAAAGGCTCGTATTTCTGTGTGTTATGTTATAATTGAGTCTATGATTTGATATTTGATAGAGCAGTCTCACTGAACGATGGTAGGCACCAGCAGGCTCGTAAGCATTCATTCAAACAGCACTTTCGTGCGTTTGCCAGCAGCTGTTTATGACTTCAAGCCTATCAACTCCCGAGATTAGGCTGGTGTAACCGATGTGAAATGGCTAGCTAGTTAGCGGGGTGAGCGCTAATAGCGTTTCAAACGTCACTCACTCTGAGACTTGGCATGGTTGTTCCCCTTGCTCTGCATGGGTAATGCTGCTTCGAGGGTGGCTGTTGTCGATGTGTTCCTGGTTCGAGCCCAGGTAGGAGCGAGGAGAGGGACGGAAGCTATACTGTTACACTGGCAATACTAAAGTGCCTATAAGAACATCCAATAGTCAAAGGTATATGGAATACAAATGGTATAGAGCGAAATAGTCCTATAAATACTATATTAACTACAACCTAAAACCTCTTACCATGGAATATTTAAGTCTCATGTTAAAAGGAACCACCAGCTTTCATATGTTCTCATATTCTGAGCAAGGAACTTAAACGTTAGCTTTCTTACATGGCACATATTGCACTTTCTTCTCCAACACTTTGTTTTTGCATTATTTAAACCAAATTGAACATGTTTCATTATTTATTTGAGGCTAAATTGATTTTTATTGATGTATTATATATATATTAAGTTAAAAGTATTCATTCAGTATTGTTGTAATTGTCATTATTACAAATAAATAAAACCGTCCGATTTATCGGTATGGGCTTTTTTTGGTCCTCCAATAATCGGTATCAGCGTTGAAAAATCATAATCGGTCAACCTCTAATCACTATACAGAATAGCCTACCACCACTATACAGAATAGCCTACCACCACTATACAGAATAGCCTACCACCACTATACAGAATAGCCTAACACCACTATACAGAATAGCCTAACACCACCATACAGTGAGCTGAGACCTTTAGCCAACAGCAGAGGCGGGTTCAAGGTCCAAGTCATTTTTATGACAGCTGATGAGACAGACAGAAGTACCAGGAGTCTCTCCATCAGAGAGCTTGAGCTCTAAAATCAAATCTGAGCAACTGCACAAACAGATTGATTGCACAGATAGTGACTTTAGGCAACAGCTTTGATTGTTGTCTTTCATGCAACCGATTCACTAAATTACTTCTTCACCTTTACGTCTCCACCATAAACCTCATTCTCCAAGAGGAGCGCCTGGAAGGATGCAGTTGATGGATGAAAAATGCATGAGCACTGAAATATTAAGCGCTGGTAGGGGGCTCTGCTTAGAACACTGGGCCCATGAAACCAATTGAAAAACTTTCTCATGGGTTGGAAGTATGAAATATAGTTAGCATTGGAACATTATGTCTTGAAACAGCATGGATACTGCGAATTAAGTTTTTTATTTTATTTCAAGGTTTAAAAAAAATCCCTTGTGAAAATAAAGTGTAAAAACGAGCAGTTGGCTAAGCTGCTACAGGCCCATGGGATCTATGCTAAACTTCCCCTCTGAGGGAAGAGATAGTGGGCTGTCATCTATTGTGAGAAAGGAGAGACATTTTAATATATTTTAAGGAGGCAAGATTATGTCAGATGATGTCTAATGCAATACAAAGTCAAGGGTTTGTCTCTTGGCAGAACAGAATGGATTTAACTAAAACAACAAGCCACAAGACAGCATCATTGAAGGAACATAAACTTGATGTGATTTACTAATATTATGTGCCTGTACAGTATCTGAGCTATCTAATTAAGTTCTAGTGTGGAGTAAGTAACTGGCTAGAGTTACACCTCTGTCTGAGGTACCTTGCTCTGCTCCATAATTGGGCTCCCTGGTCCCCGGTTCAAATCCAGGCTGCATCACATCTGACCATGATTGGGAGTCCCATAGGGCAGTGCACAATTGGCCCAGTGTTGTCCGGTTTTGGCTGGGGTAGGCGGTCATTGTAAATAACTGACTTGCCTAGTTAAATACATGTTTTTTAAACTTGATAGCAGCCAGAATAGCAATAGCTTTACCTTCTCTATCACTGTGTCTGTCATTACCCTGTATCATCACTATGTTATGAATTAGGATATGTTATGAATTAGGTGTAAACGATTGTGGAATCAACAAAGCTCCAAAATTGAAAATAATCTCTGGGGAAACAAGGTTGACTTATTTCACTCAAATGGATTTAATATCTCCAACCTGCAGGGGCTTACCCGCTGCCAGACAATATCAGATGACTATGTTGGGTCATGCTCTGCCTTCCTTAAATCAAGCCCTGAGTGAATCAATTGAAAATCCCTCTGTCTTGGTAGTGTTTACTCAGAGTGAAGCATCAGCCTGGCACTGCTCAGGAATCTAATCATATAATCAACAAGCATTGATGATGTAGACAGAATATAGAAGGTCACTGGTCAGGGATGAGTCAAGCAAAAGGCTCCCTCGATGCAATGCCACTCCTATCATCAGAAAATTAATTGAAACTGCTGAAATGGGCTGCTGTTGACATCAGGAAATCATCCTAGCTATGCTACCTTTAACACTGTGGAGTAACCAGGGAAAAATGTGCCCCAAATGTACACAGAAACCATTTGACTCTTGAGCATGAGATTGCCTCATGCAATGTTGGGCATGCAACTTGAAATTAGGCTATTTCATGAGGAAATAAGTAATTGTATCTTTACCCTTCAGAAGTGCTCTGACCTGCAGTGTTGAAGGATAGAAAATGTGTTTAGCCTCCTCCTTTGTATTTCACTGTCACTTCAAGTATATCTTGAGATGAGCCAAGTGGCAATGACAGATCTTACAATGACCTTCGCACTCAAGCAAGGGGACTTACAGTATACTGTGAAACCATCATTCAATTTACTGTATGTATTAATTATGCAGGCCAGTTGTCACAGAGGTCATGAAGCTCACCCAACAACATCCATTGCCCAATCACAAAATAAGCTCTCTTTCAAACTCAAGTTATTCTGTCTTTGAAATGAAATTTCTCTATTGAAACATTGGGGCTACATGATAATATATAGAGTATAATTATTTACTGAGCAGCAATTACTTTGATTACAATTCAATCTGTCATTTTCAATGTCTGCACTTCAGATTGAAAAAACATTTATGAAGTCTCTTTGAATGCAAAACCAATCTTATCAAAAGTGATGACAGATTAACTTTGTAAAATTGCAAGCCTTTCTAAAAAGTACTCCATAATTTCAGTCAAACTGTACTGTGCCTTTGCCAAAGCAATAATCAGTTGAAAGTAAAGTGAACTGTCAGGAACCTAATGAAATGAAGAGCCCTGATTTGTATGAAGCTGACTGCTGTGGTTCTACCATACAGTTGAGTAAGTAAATTCCTTCGAACACCATTCAATCATTATTGAAATATAATTAATTGCAGAAGGTAAAACGCTTACTTCTTCTTGACATCCACCCACACTCCCTGAGAAGGAAAATATGAGGGCATCTACATTTCGCTTGGTCCCTCCCTCCTGTTTGTAAGATAAGTGTCAGTGCCTTCTGCCTGAGAGGGGCTTATTTCCTCAGAATCCATTAAAAGCAGGGAGTCCGGTTTTCAGGCTTGTCTGCAATGTCTGATTACACTGTCATCTGAGGGGAATGACACATTAGTGTGGCAGCCTGCTCTGAATTTGGCTCCTGTGTCGAGGCAGTGCTTTCCTAAAATGGACGAGGATATTTCACAATTACCCGCACATCCTCATTTAATTAACCTGATTGTCCCAAAGTGATCCCAGTGTAATTCACTCTGTTGGGCCAGGTCCTCTGGAGAAAATTGAAAATGCCCGGGGAATTCCAGAGCCATGGTAACTGGAAGTAGAGGTTGGCCCTGCTCTTACAGTTTAACAGCACGTGACCTATTGAGATTAGTGTCCCCCTCTTCCATCAAGCCTTTTATGTGACTGGCATATAAAATGCTTTCAAGAGGTAGGGGTTTGCCCATCACAACCACAGGTCTAAGCCATATTCATTGGCTGTTAGGACTCCATGCAATTGACCTCAAAGTGCCCCATCATTATTTTATTGTGTTGATTTCCCTATGGTTGGAACAGCTTACCCACAACATCACTGCTTCACTATGCAGTTCAGTGTCCTTACTTACCCCTCTGGATTTATTTCACAGGGCCTACGCAATTAAAACAAACATTTCACCAGAAACGTGATGCATTGTACTAGATTTAGCTAAATAGCTAGTTAACATATCCAGTCTCTAAACAGGTGAACAAAGGAATGCTCAGGAAGTACTTTCTTATGCAATTCAGGAGCCTAATTCTAGAATAAATTCAGATTTTGTATATGATCCACTGATGTGCTATCACGGATCTAACATAGTTACGCCCATTTCATTTTATTACATCTTTCCCATTTACATTTTGAGAGCTGCAAAAGAAAATTGGACGATAGATTGCCAATAACTATCCAAGTTATAGAACACAAACCTCAATGAAGCATTGGAGGAAGAAGTATAGTAATTTTGGGAGGGAGCAGAGCAGAGCACTCATGAATGTGCATTTGTGATGCAGCCGGAGTCTAATTAAATATTGGGTAGAACCACCAGAGATCTCTCAGTAATGAAAACGCTCAATTTAAATGACACGAGAGAGCAAATAGTGCCGAAATATTACAGTGATACATAATGTAAGCTTTTCATTGACACATATCTCAGCAGGCAACCAAACAAAGTCTGCCCTGGAACTTCAACAATCTGAACCACCACTATTCTCCACTGTCTTTCAGGTGTGTAGAGAAGTGGTTCCTCAAACGCTTTTATGCTGTGACCCGCCTAAAGCTTTTTGGGGTTTTCTTGCGTGACCCACTATGTAAACAAGACACAATCTAGTCAGTCATCCCTCTGACCTTACACTTGGAAAACACTAGTTTAGATATTTTGGACATGAAATTCACTTCTTTGTCAGTTATTACTAAGTGACCTCTTTAGGTGTCCTGCCAACAACTAAAATATTTGTATGTAATATTCAGTTGGGTACCTTAACTTTAAAAAGGTAAAAGCCACCTATCATTGCATTCATAAATTAGGGCTCACTATCTCCCCTTCCCAGACGAGACTGTCTGCAGATTGCTGAGGAAATAGTGTTAAAAGTGAACGCATCACTGTCTCCATATTAATGAGGTCATTACCGGTTCCTGACGTGCTCTACTCTGAATGGCAACAGGAAGAAAGCAATATCTAATTTCATGTTCCAAACCACCCCACCAATTCAGACATATCCTGTCAAAGAAGGAAATCCAGATGATTACTGGCACAATAAACATTTGTTTGTAGGCTACTCACTGAGTATAAGACAGCCATTTCATACCATTAGGGCATTCATCTTGAGATAACATGACAATTCATGTTCATTAACGTCTTAGTATTGGTCATTGTAATGTAAAGTGTTCAATAGTATTGCTGTTAAAGTGTATTTTCCTTATATTATAGCGACCTTAACCCAACACCTAGCAACCTCATCAAGGGTTTAGGACCTCTTGGTGTAACAGTTAAGGTGTTGGCTTGGCAGTTATTGGACCTGGGTTTGAATCCCAGTCGGGGCTACCCCCTGAATTTGTTACACTGGTGTCAGAAGTGGGATAGTGCCTGTGAGGCCATCTGAGTGGCGTGTACACGTGAAGAACTTGGTATAGAGAAGCGTGGGGACACACTCTCCTGAAGAAAGGAGGTAAGGTTGCTACTTTAACCTAACTCCTAGTGACCTCAACAAGCGGTTTGGACCTCCTGGTATAGTGGTTAAGGTGTTGGCTTGACAGTCACTGTACTGGAGTTCGAGTCCCAGGTGGGGCTACCCCCTGATTTGCTAAAATATGATGTGCCCAAAGTAAACTGCCTGTTACTCAGGCCCAGAAGCCAGGATATGCATATAATTGGTAGCATTGGATAGAAAATACTGTTAAAATAAAGTCTGAGACTATAACAGAATTGATATGGCAGGCTAAATTCCAAAGGAAATCATTTTTTTCTGTTGAGCTCCCAGGCTCCTATAGTGGGAACCTATTGTTTCTATGTAAATCCGTCTCCCAGATTGCAATTCCACTAGATGTCAGTCTTTATTCAAGGTTTCAGGCTTGTTTTTTGAAAAACGAACAAGTATTTGGAGTTTTTGTGAGAAGAGCACCGGAACAATATCAGTCTTATGGCGGGCGAGGGAGAGGGCATGCGCTTACTAATTTTCCTTTCCTATTGAACATACTACTTTCCGTATGAAATATTATAGTTTATTTACATTTTAGAGTACCTGAGGATTACATAGAAAAGTTGTTTGAC
Organism: Oncorhynchus mykiss; assembly: GCF_057628025.1. Lineage (NCBI taxonomy): Eukaryota > Metazoa > Chordata > Actinopteri > Salmoniformes > Salmonidae > Oncorhynchus > Oncorhynchus mykiss. The sequence goes on along the minus strand of NC_143023.1, from coordinate 86,689,338 downwards.
TTGTTTGGACGAAGATTAGCGGTAGCTTTTTGGACTCTTTTTGTCTGCACGTTGAATGAGTGGATTACTGAAATCGATGCGCCAAATAAACTGACTTTTGTGGATATAAAGAAGGATTTTATCTAATAAAACGACCATTCATGTTGTAGCTGGGACATTTGGGATTGTAAACAGAGGAAGATCTTCAAAAGTAAATGATTTCTTTAATCACTATTTGTGATTTTGTGAAGCTTGTGCTGGTTGAAAAATATGTTGATATGGGGCACCGTCCTCAGACAATCACATGGTATGCTTTCACCATAAAGCCTTTTTGAAATCCGACAAAGCAGTTAGATTAACAAGAATTTAAGATTATAAATGATATAAGATATGTTCATGAATGTTTAATATTACGATTATTTATTTGAATTGCGCACCCTCCAATTTCATGGAGGCGATGTTGTCGGCTTGTGTCCCGCTAGCTGGACGCATATTCCTAAGATTAAAAGGTGTGAATGGTTTATGCTTGCATTTCTGACTTTTCATTCTACCTCCCTTGTCTAGAAGCAATTGATCCTTGATTGCGATATGGTTTTGAAACTCCTGTGTAAATCTAGACAGGGTGGCCCAGTGCTTCATATAAGGAATATCGCATCAAATATTTCATGCTTGGGTCTGATGACGCTATGAGCATTCAGTAATTCTCTCAGGAGCAGAGGGGACCTTTAGAAGCTCCATGTGCAATAAGGTCACACACATCAAGCACAAACCACACTGTTAGGGCCATGCATGTAAAAGTAATAGAGGAAGATGCTGGCAATGCAACTCATCTGACTCTAAGCATGTTAACAGGCACGAATGTACCTAACCATAAACATCAATGCCTTCCTTAAAATCAATACACAGAAGTACAGTGGGGCAAAAAAGTATTTAGTCAGCCACCAATTGTGCAAGTTCTCCCACTTAAAAAGATGAGAGGCCTGTAATTTTCATCATAGGTACACTTCAACTATGACAGACAAAATGAGAAGAAAAAAAACCCAGAATATCACATTGTAGAATTTTTTATGAATTTATTTGCAAATTATGGTGGAAAATAAGTATTTGGTCACCTACAAACAAGCAAGATTTCTGGCTCTCACAGACCTGTAACAACTTCTTTAAGAGGCTCCTCTGTCCTCCACTCGTTACCTGTATTAATGGCACCTGTTTGAAGTTGTTATCAGTATAAAAGACACCTGGCCACAACCTCAAACAGTCACACTCCAAACTCCACTATGGCCAAGACCAAAGAGCTGTCAAAGGACACCAGAAACAAAGTTGTAGACCTGCACCAGGCTGGGAAGACTGAATCTGCAATAGGTAAGCAGCTTGGTTTGAAGAAATCAACTGTGGGAGCAATTATTAGGAAATGGAAGACATACAAGACCACTGATAGTCTCCCTCGATCTGATGCTCCACGCAAGATCTCACCCCGTGGGGTCAAAATGATCACAAGAACGGTGAGCAAAAATCCCAGAACCACACGGGGGGACCTGGTGAATGACCTGCAGAGAGCTGGGACCAAAGTAAAAGCCTACCATCAGTAACACACTACGCCGCCAGGGACTCAAATCCTGCAGTGCCAGACGTGTCCCCCTGCTTAAGCCAGTACATGTCCAGTCCCATCTGAAGTTTGCTAGAGAGCATTTGGATGATCCAGAAGAAGAATAGGAGAATATCAGATGAAACCAAAATATAACTTTTTGGTAAAAACTCAACTCGTCGTGTTTGGAGGACAAAGAACGCTGAGTTGCATCCAAATACCTACTGTGAAGCATGGGGGTGGAAACATCATGCTTTGGGGCTGTTTTTCTGCAAAGGGACCAGGTCGACTGATCCGCGTAAAGGAAAGAATTAATGGGGCCATGTATTGTGAGATTTTGAGTGAAAACCTCCTTCCATCAGCAAGGGCATTGAAGATGAAACGTGGCTGGGTCTTTCAGCATGACAATGATCCCAAACACACCACCCGGGCAATGGAGTGGCTTTGTAAGAAGCATTTCAAGGTCCTGGAGTGGCCTAGCCAGTCTCCAGATCTCAATCCCATAGAAAATCTTTGGAGGGAGTTGAAAGTCCGTGTTGCCCAGCAACAGCCCCAAAACATCACTGCTCTAGAGGAGATCTGCATGGAGGAATGGGCCAAAATACCAGCAATAGTGTTTGTGAACCTTGTGAAGACTTAAAGAAAACGTTTGACCTCTGTCATTGCCAACAAAGTATTGAGAAACGTTTGTTATTGACCAAATACTTATTTTCCACCATAATTTGCAAATTCATTGAAATCCTACAATGTGATTTTCTGGATTTTTCTCATTTTGTCTGTCATAGTTTAAGTGTACGTATGATGAAAATTACAGACCTCTCATCTTTTTAAGTGGGAGAACTTGCACAATTGGTGGCTGACTAAATACTTTTTTGCCCCACTGTATATATTTTTAAACCTGCATATTTAGTTAAAAGAAATTCATGTTAGCAGGCAATATTAAACTAGGGAAATTGTGTCAGGGTATATGCAACAGTTTGGGCTGCATGGCTCATTGCGAACCAATTTGCCACATTGAAGGTTGTGCAATGTAACAGCAATATTTAGACTTATGCATGCCACCCATTAGATAAAATACGGAACGGTTCCGTATTTCACTGACAGAATAAACGTTTTGTTTTCGAAATTATAGTTTCCGGATATGACCATATTAATGACATAAGGCTCGTATTTCTGTGTTTTATTATATTATAATTAAGTCTATGATTTGATAGAGCAGTCTGACTGAGCGGTGGTAGGCAGCAGCAGGCTCGTAAGCATTTATTCAAACAGCACTTTACTGCGTTTGCCAGCAGCTCTTTGCAATGCTTCAAGCATTGCGCTGTTTATGACTTCAAGCCTATCAACTCCCGAGATTAAACTAGCAATACTAAAGTACCTATTAGAACATCCAATAGTCAAAGGTAGATGAAATACAAATGGTATAGGGAGAAATAGTCCTGTAACAACTACAACCTAAAAAAACTTATTAACTGGGAATGTTGAAGACTCATGTTAAAAAGGAACCACCAGCTTTCATATGTTCTCAGCAAGGAACTAAAACGTTAGCTTTTTTACATGGCACATATTGCACTTTTACTTTCTTCTCCAACACTTTGTTTTTGCATTATTTAAACCAAATTGAACAGGTTTCATTATTTATTTGAGGCTAAATTGATTTTTATTGATGTATTATATTAAGTTCAAATAAAAAAGTGTTCATTGTTCATTCAGTATTGTTATAATTGTCAGTATTACAAATATATAAAAATCGTCCGATTAAATTGTTATCTGCTTTTTTTTGGTCCTCCAATAATTGGTATCGGTATTGGCGTTAAATCATAAATCAGTCAACCTCTACTTGGCACACCTGTATTTGGGGAGTTTCTCCCATTCTTCTCTGCTGATCCTCTCAAGCTCTGTCAGGTTGGATGGGGAGCATTTTCAGGTCTCTCTAGAGATGTTCGATCGGGTTCAAGTCCAGGCTTTGGCTGGGCCACTCAAGGACATTCAGAGACTTGTCCCAAAGCTACCACTGTGTTGTCTTGGCATGGCTGTGAGCTTAGGGTCATTGTCCTGTTGTAAGGTGAACCTTTGTCCCAGTCTGAGGTCCTCAGCGCTCTGGAGCAAGTTTTCATCAAGGATTTCTCTGTACTTGAGCTCAATTTCGAGTCTCATAGCCAAGGGGCTGAATACTTACAGTATGCAAATGCGGTATTTGTTTTTTTTCATATATTTGCAAAAATGTATAAAAACCTGTTTTTGCTTTGTCATTATGGGGTATTGTGTGTAGATTGCTGAGAAAAAAAACATTTTTAATCCATTTTAGAATAAGGCTGTAAGGTAACAAAATGTAGAAAAAGTCAAGGGGTCTGAATACCTCCCAAAGGCACTGAATATACAGTACACACACACACCTTTTGTTGCCTCCCCGCCTGAAATGAAAACACAAAATCTGGCTTTTTCAGGCTTTATTTACACACAGTAACCCACACTATCCAAGTGGGGGGGAAACATTCTCAAACTCTGAAAATGTATTACAGGTAAAACAGTAAAATACCGTATTTGGATAAGTTAACCACCCCTTGGAATTGCAATTGAAAACTTGGAGGTATAACCAACCACCTTCCATATCACAAATGAAGCTAATTGGCTTCCATCTGTGATCAGTTGTAGTGACTTTGATTAGTTCAGAATAAAAGCAGTTAGACTCCAAAGCAAAGAATCCACTGTGGGCAGAAAGGCACTTTCAAACAATCTATGAGATAAAGTTGTGGAAAGGCAGAAGTCGGGATGGATATAAAAATATTTCAAAGGCTTTGTCTATCCCTGGGAGCACAGTTAAGACCAATATTAAAAAGTGAAAGGCGTATGGCACCACCCAGACCCTGCATAAATCAGGCCGCTCCTCCAAACTGGATGACCGGGCAAGGAGGAGACTGATCAGAGGCGCTACCAAGACGCCAATGGAGACTTTGAAGGAGCTTCAGGCCTTTATGGCAAAGACTGGTCAATGTGTGCATGTGACCACAATATCACAAGCACTCCACAAATCTGGCCTCTATAGGAGGATGGCAAGAAAGAAAGAAAAAAAAACTCCACAGCCACTTCAAGTCTCATTTGAGCTTTGCCAAAAAGCACATTGTAGATTCCGAGGCCAAGTGGCAAAAGGTGCTACGGTCAGATTAACTTTTTGGCCTGAATGCAAAATGACATGTCTAGCGAAAACCCAATACATATTTTCCACCCAAAGAACACCATGCCTACAGTAAAGCACGGCGGTGGGAGCATCCTGTTGTGAGGGAGTTTCTCTTCAGCACAGACTGGAGCACTTGTCAGGATAGAAGGAAAAATGGACAGTGAAAAATACCAACAGATTCTTGAGGAGAACCTGCTGCCCTCTGGCAGGAAGTTTAAAATGGGAAGAGGGTTCACGTTTCAACATGACAATGACCCAAAGCACACCGCCAAAGCAACCGTACAGTAGCTGAAGGACAAGACGGTGACTGTCCTTGAGTGGCCTAGTTAGAGCCCCGACCTAAATCCCATCGAGAATCTGTGGAATTACTTGAAGAGTGCAGTCCATGAGCGGTCACCATGCAATTTGACTGAGCTTGAACAATTCTGCAAGGAAGAATGGGACAATATTGCACAGTCTGTGTGTGCAAAGTTAGTAGAGATATATTAAAATAGACTCATGGATGGTTTCACCAAGTTTTAACTCAGGGTGTTCACTTATCCAAATAGGGTATTTTACTGTTTTAATTTGAATACATTGAGTTTTTTACAAAAATGTTTTACTTGGATATTGTGGGTTACTGTGTGTAGAGTGTGCAAAGCTGTCAAAGGCAAAAGGTTTGAAGAATCTCAAATAAATATATTTGTCTAACACTTTTTTTTGGTTACTACATAATGTGTTATTTCATAGTTGATGTCTTCACTATTATTCTACAATGTAGAAAATAGTAAAAATAAAGAAAAACCCTTGAATGAGTAGGTACTGGTACTGTACATAGAGGTTGGGTTGGATTTAATGAGGCAAATTGCTGTCAATACTGCCGTGGTGGTTCTGAATAAAGTTTTGTAAAATGCTTTTAATTCTGATTTTATATTTCATTTTATAGCTACCACTTTAAATCTAGTATTTTATATCCAGTTTGTATTATTTATTTTGAATCCAGCAATGCGAATAGCCACAATACTGGGACCACGAGATTTGTCCCTGGATCCTTTTAGTAGCCTATTTAGCTAGGAAGAAAATTGGCTGAACTGAGTGAAGGGTGTTCTCTGCTGATTCAACCCAGTGAAGGACGATTCTGAAAACTTCATCTGCGTCAAATGCCATGAATTAAATGCTGTCAAGAAGAGGATCATTACTATACTAGAGGAAATTAAACATCTGGATGAGTGTCTAATTATGAATAAGGACACCATGTTTAACTGCATTTGTTGATGCCTCTTTTCAAAAAGACAACTGTAATGGAACTTTTATGGATCTTGAGCATTTCCCCACCTAACGGCCTTCTGAACTTAGCCAAAAGTCAGATGCTATCAGCTCTACCCCTGGCGGGCGTGAATGGAGTGTGATTGGATCCAGGATGAGGAAGAGACCCGTACCCCAGCAGTTCGTTTTTCTCGCAACGTCATCACATTAAACTCTCAAATCGTGACATTAAACTCTGATTAAAAACCCTCAAGAACTCTCACTGTCCCCGCCGTCTTCCCCAGGGCGTGCGGACACTGGGTACGCAGATGCTGTAGCTTCGACACTGACGACCACCTCCACTACAGGCTACACTATGGGCTCTCGTGTTCACGGTGCCAGGTGGTTGGCAATAGGGATCTACTCGGAAGTCTCCCCAGCCGTTTTCTGCAGCTCCTGCCGCTAATCGGAGAAACGGTAGTGGGGGGATCCGACCGGTGCTCATCATTGGAAGCTCAATGGTAAGGAATATCTCCTTGGCAGGGATTAGAACCCTATGCTATCCGGGTGCAAAAGTAAAGGATATCACTACGCTACTTCCTGAAGCCAAAAACCAAAATCCACAGACAGATACTGTTATAGTACAGTTGAAGTCGGAAGTTTACATACACCTTAGCCAAATACATTTAATCACAGTTTCACAATTGCTGACATTTAATCCTAGTAAAAATTCCCTGTCTTATGTCAGTTAGGATCACCACTTTATTTTAAGAATGTGAAATGTCAGAATAATAGTAGAGAGAATGATTTATTTCATCTTTTCTTTCTTTCATCACATTCCCAGTGGGTCAGAAGTTTACATACACTCAATTAGTATTTGCTAGCATTGCCTTTAAATGGTTTAACTTGGATCAAACATTACGGGTAGCCTTCCACAAACTTCCCACAATAAATTGGGTGAATTTTTCTCCATTTCTCCTGATGTGTAACTGAGTAGGCTTTGTAGGCCTCCTTGCTCACACTTTTTTAGTTCTGCCCACAAATTCTCTATAGGATTGAGGTCAGGGCTTTGTGATGGCCACTCCAATACCTTGACTTTGTTGTCCTTAAGCCATTTTGCAACAACTTTGGAAGTATGCTTGGGGTCATTGTCCATTTGGAAGACCCATTTGCGACCAAGCTTCAACTTCCTGACTGATGTCTTGAGATGTTGCTTCAATACATAAACATAATTTTCCATCCTCATGATGCCATCTATTTTGTGAAGTGCACCAGTCCCTCCTGCAGCAAAGCTCCCCACAACATGATGCTGCCACCCCAATGCTTCACGGTTGGGATGGTGTTTTTTGGCTTGAAAGCCTCCCCCTTTTTCCTCCAAACATAACAATGGTCATTATGGTGTCGTGGACATTTCCTGTATTACCAAATCATGAGAGCAAACCACACACAAGTCAGAGTTATAAAGTCCATCTTTAATTCTATGAGCTTCACCATAGCCCTGTGACTCTCAGATGAATTCAGTGTCTATAAATGAATTCTCTGAGAGTGCTTACATATTGGCAACTGAGATCCTTTATACTGCAGCAAAGACACACATAGCCAGACAGCATTGGCTATAAATTATCATTCAGTTTGGTCTCCTAAACTAAGTTCCTATCTCGTTCTTGGTACCACTTAGAACCAAAAACATTACCTCATCCAATGGCATATATAAAATACACCCCCTCCTGGACAAGATCAGAAAAGACAGTGAGCCTCTTAGGTCATATACTAAATCAAGATAAGGGCAACCTCAGAGGGGACATGTAAATAGTTAAACACATTCCCATAAGAAGACAAGCCTAACCTCTCCCCAATGGGAAAAGTTTTCCCACATAAGCATACTTAGAAAAATGTATAAAACATCTTATTTATAAATGTTACCTAAAGGATTCTGATTCTGCTACCACAATGGCCAAACGGTTCTATTTTTGTTTCATCAGACCAGAGGACATTTCTCCAAAAAATGTGCAGTTGCAAACCGTAGTTTGGCTTTTTAATGGTGGTTTTGGAACAGTGGCATCGTCCTTGCTGAGCGGCCTTTCAGGTTATGTCGATATAGGACTCGTTTTTACTGTGGATATAGATACTTTTGTACCTGTTTCCTCCAGCATCTTCACAAGGTTCTTTGCTGTTGTTCTGGGATTGATTTGCACTTTCGCACCAAGGTACGTTCATCTCTAGAAGACAGAACGCGTCTCCTTCCTGAGCAGTTTGACGGCTGCGTGGTCCCATGGTGTTTATACTTGCGTACTGTTGTTTGTACAGATGAACGTGGTACCTTCAGGCATTTGGAAATTGCTCCCAAGGATGAACCAGACTTGTGGAGGTCTACAATTCTTTCTGAGGAGGCACAGAGTTTGAAGGTAAACCTTGAAATACATCCACAGGTACACCTCCAATTGACTCAAATTATGTCAATTAGTCTATCAGAAGCTTCTAAAGCCATTAAATCATTTTCTGGAATGTTCCAAGCTGTTCCAAGCAGTCAACTTAGTGTATGTAAATGTCTGGAATTCCCATGGAATTGTGATACAGTGAATTATACGTGAAATAATCTGTCTGTAAACAATTTTGGGAAAAATTACTTGTGTCATGCACAAAGTAGACGTCCTAACCAACTTGCCAAAACCATAGTTTGTTAGCAAGAAATTTGTGGACTGGTTGAAAAACTAGTTTTAATGACTCCAACCTAAGTGTATGTAAACTTCCGACTTCAACTGTACATGTGGGATTTAATGACACTAAGTTGGCCAGGTCTGAACAGTTTAAAGTGACTTCATGGAATGAATTGCAAAACTGAAATACCTAAACAAGACGTGGATATGGTCGATTCAGTAGGTTGCTTTCACTTCATGTCTGGCTAAAGAGTTAATGTAACTGTCAATGTGGTCTTTATTGATAACTTTGACACTTTTTGGAAAGGGAAAAGATTCTACAATGAAGACGGAATTCACCCAAACTATCTCGAGGCGGCATTAAATCCCTGAGCTGACAAGGTAAGTTAGGTAGGTTTTGTCCCTGAACAAGACAGTTAACCCACTGTTCCCCGGTAGGCCGTCATTGTAAATAAAAATGTGTTCTTACCTGACTTGCCTAATTAAATAAAAGTTAAATGATTTTAAGGCTCAGAGATTGACTGGGATATAACCTGCACTCTACCCAGGTTATCCCAACCACCATCACACAAACAGTTTCTGATGTTAAATACTCTAGTCAAGGAAATCTACATGAGCCCCGTCTTAATTTCAATGGGTTTTAAACAGCCACCAAAAAGATGCATCGGGGCAAGCTTTGATAAATGAATTCCTATCCTATGAAATCTCCGGACTTACTTAAAACCTCTCTGAGATATGTGGGACGGTAGCGTCCCACTTGGCCAAAAGCCAGAGAAACTGCAGAGCGCCGAATTCAAATAAATTACTATAAAAATCAAACCTTCATGAAATCACACATGTAAAGATACCAATTTAAAGCTACAAGTGTTGTGAATCCAGCCAACATGTCAGATTTCAAAAAGGCTTTTCGGCGAAAGCAAACAATGCTATTATCCAAGGATAGCACCTCCATTAACAGAAAAGAGAAAACATTTCAACCCTGCAGGCGCAACATAAAACGCAGAAATAAAAATATAAATATCATGCCTTACCTTTGACAAGCTTCTTCTGTTGGCACTCCAATATGTCCCATAAACATCACAAATTGTCCTTTTGTATGATTAATTCCGTCCATATATATCCAAAATGTCCATTTATTTGGCGCGTTTGATCCAGACAAACACCGGTTCCAACTTGCGCAACGTGACTACAAAATATCTCAAAAGTTACCTGTAAACTTTGCCAAAACATTTCAAACTACTTTTGTAATACAACTTTAGGTATTTTTTTAAAGTCAATAAACAACAAAATTGAAGATGGGATGATCGATGTTCAGTACAGGAAGAAAACAAACTGAAGCATGCTTTCTGGTCATGCGCCTCTATCAAACAGTACACATGAAGGGACCCTCGTTCAAGATGGCCGTACTGCTTCATTACACAAAGGAATAGCCTCAACCAATTTCTAAAGACTGGTGACATCCAGTGGAAGCGGTAGGAACTGCAAGCAAGTCCCTTAGAAATCTGGATTCCCAATGAAAAGAGAGTGACCTAAAAAAAAAAAAATCTGAATGTTTTGTCCTCGGGGTTTCGCCTGCTACATAAGTTCTGTTATACTCTCAGACATGATTCAAACAGTTTTAGAAACTTCAGTGTGTTTTCTATCCACATCTACTAATAATATGCACATCTTATCTTCTGGGGATGAGTAGCAGGCAGTTGAATTTGGGTATGCTTTTCATCCAAAATTCCAAATGCTGCCACCTATCCTAGAGAAGTTAATGTTTGTAATGACTTAGTTAGGGTAAATATGGACACTCCTGCTGTTAATTCATTTAAAGGGCTGGGTTTGTTTCATTTAAATGTGATAAGTATGATGTCAAAATGGACTTCAATGATATCTGGATGCATGACAAACACAAACATTCTTGTTTTAAATTAGACTTGGTTAAATGATTCGATCATGGATAAGGACATTGACATTGTTAATTACAACATTTTCAGATGTGATCGGCAGAGAAAAGCTGTAGGGGTAGCGATGTATGTGAAATCCACTTTTGTCGCATCGTGTGCTCTTTATATCACTATACCCCAGAAATGTGAAATCCTAGTTTTAGATGTGACCATGAGCCAAAACATGCATGCATTTGTTGCTGGAGTGTACAGGCCTCCTGCTGCTTTACTTGATGCAATTAGTATCACAACTGAGCATTTAAAATGTTTCCTATCATCTGAACTGGTAGTCTTAGGTGTCAGCCAGTCCAAGTTAAAATCACCTCTCTCAGACAACTTTAAGAACATTTGTCTTGATCTTAATCTAACCCAGCTAATCACAAAACCCACTTGGCTAAATGTGAAAAATGTAGATAGATCCTCATTATTAGATTTAATTCTCACAAAGACATGTGAGAATTAGTACATGTCTTTTGGTGTGTTTGTAAGTGACCTTAGTGATAATTGTCCTATTATTAGAGATACCGCCACAGCATAATTCTGATCCCCGTATTATTAGGAAGAGACATTTTAAAAACTTCTCCAAGCGTTTATGCATGACTTGTACTTTTCTGAACTTTTCTCCATCAAGCACTTCTCATCTATTATTATATCACTGGCAGATAATCACGCTCCTTTTAAACGCTATATATCCTCTTGCTCAGTTGTGCACCGGGGCCCTCCCACTTTCTGTTCTGGTTAGAGACAGTTTGTGCTGTTTTGTGAAGGGAGTAGTATACAGCGTTCTTGGCAATTTCTCACATGGAATAGCCTTCATTTCTCAGAACAAGAATAGACTGACGAGTTTCAGAAGAAAGTTCATTGTTTCTGGCCATTTTGACCATGTAATCAAACTCACAAATGCTGATGCTCCAGACACTCAACTAGTCTAAAGAAGGCTTTGCTTCTTAAATCAGCACAAGTTTTCAGCTGTGCTAACATAATTGCAAAATGGTTTTCTAATGATCAATTATACTTTTAAAATGTTTATTTCACCTCTATTTAACCAGGTAGGCCAGTTGAGAACAAGTTCTCATTTACAACTGCGACCTGGCCAAGATAAAGCAAAGTAGTGCGACAAAAACAGACAATTACTTGACATTTATATTGAATGGTATCCAATTGGTATCATGGCACCGGAGAAGATGGTTGACATTTTACGTGCTCCCAACAAACTGTTTTTATTAGTTTTTTTGCGTTGTTTGTAACTTTGTTTTTACTTATTCTGTACATAATGTTGCTGCTACCGTCTCTTATGACCAAAAATAACTTCTGGACATCAGAACAGCGAATACTCACCAAGAACTGGCAGAAGCTTTTTTTTCCTTTAAAGAGTGTGATAGAAAAATTACATATTTATCTGATTTGTTTGATATTAATAGTTAGCAATTGATACTTAACATATAGGATTGTCAAGTTCGTTATAAAGATGAGACCAAAGCGCAGCATGAGCTCCAAATGTTAAGAAAACCAAAAACTCAGCAAACCAACCGCTATACAAATAGTGCAGCCAGGCAACTAAACATCCCATAAACACCAAAGGGAAATGGCTACCTAAATATGATCCTCAATTAGAGACAATGATAAACAGCTGTCTCTGATTGGGAACCAAATCAGGCCAACATAGAATTACAAAAACCCCTAGACCTACAAAACTCTAGACATACAAATACCCTAGACAATACAAAAACCAGAGGTTCTACATTTGTTAAACAACAGTTTCATAATTTTACTAAATTAATGCAACAGGTTAAACTGATAAGATTACCGGAAAGGGGCTCTGGGATTGTTTATTTTACACGGGGTCGGTTCCACTTAATGGATTCTTGCTACCAGTACTGATGGAAGTCCAATACAGTATGTATGTTAATTAAGGGTGACATAGGAGACCACGTCTCAAACAACTTTTTAATAGATGCCTGGGATCAAATATCACTGATTCCTTACGCTGAGAAATTGACTACATTTGCGACAGAAAAAAGTACTAAATTTAGAGGGGTAACAGGAACAATCTAAGGCGAAACAGCTATTACATATGTTGTTGGACATTGATCTAGTAACGATACCAGGATAATTTTACATGGTTATGAATGGAGAGACCAGTCATATAATAAGATATGGGAGTGAATTGTTAGACTCGGTGGCGAGATACATGTTGTCGTGTCTAAGGGTAGAGCATGCTAAATTAAGTGCACATAAACGTTGGGGTACATTAAAACAAACAATTCATGATTTGAGGGAGTACAATGGACTTGTCATTATCATGTTTTGTTTGTAGTTAAAACCTTTGGGTTGCTGATTATGATATTGGTATAGTGAATGCTAAAGAAATTGACACTTTCACTTCCAGGAGAATGGGGGTAGTCATTTTCTCTCTCTTTGAAACGTTTCCTGAGGCTATGGTCTTGGAAGAGCGGTAAGTGAAATTCGACAGTTTTATAGGTATAAAGGTATCCGGATTCAGTGGTAAAGAGGAGTTAACAAATTAAATAAGGCCTGGCCATTTTTGTTTGTTTTTGCCATATGATTTGCCACACACACACACCAGCACGCACAACTTACTGGTTATGAATATGGGTTAGTGCCGGTATCTTAAAGGGGCACACACACATTGAATTGTATATTTTCTAAGTTTTAATTGAACATATGAAGTATTCTGATAAAAACATGTATTGAAGACCTGGAAATTGAAATGTATGAAATGTTTTGACAGGTTTTAAGAATTAGTCTAATATAGTAAGAGACACTTATTTTAAGGGTTTGAATGACCTCTGACCTCTGTCCTGTCTTTCTAGTGTGGTTTGATCACCCTCACTAGAAAGCTGAGAGACATTGGATGATGATTTGAAGGTCATTTGTAATGATGATAATTACGGAGAAGGTTATAATTGATAGTTCTATTTGTGATTTGGAAAGAGAGGGCTGCCCTTGAATAGCCTGGAGGCTGTCTAGGGTCTGTTTTTGCAATGAAGTTATGGGTACAAATGGTGAGTCGTGTCAAAATTGGGGAATTACTGGTCTTTTGAAGTTTTTGGATTCAAGTTTACACACCTTGAGTGATATATAGAAATGTGATGTATGAAGGAGTGTATTGTTGCGTTGTTTGTTCTGTTTTGTTTTGATAAATCTCACCAGATTGTGTCTGCTTGATGATCGGGATAATTTCCTGATCCTATCAAATCATATCAAATTTTATTAGTCACATGCGGCAAATACAACAGTGAAATGCTTACTTACGAGCCCCTAACCAACAACGCAGTTAAACAAATATAGATAAGAATAAGAAATAAAAGTAACAAGTAATTAAAGAGCAGCAGTAAAATAACAATAGTGAGACTATATACAGGGGGGTACGGGTACAGAGTCAATGTTTATTTTTATTTGGATTTTTATTTCACCTTTATTTAACCAGGTAGGCAAGTTGAGAACAAGTTCTCATTTACAATTGCGACCTGGCCAAGATAAAGCAAAGCAGTTCGACACATACAACGACACAGATTTACACATGGAGTAAAACAAACATACAGTCAATAATACAGTATAAACAAGTCTATATACGATGTGAGCAAATGAGGTGAGATAAGGGAGGTAAAGGCAAAAAGGCCATGGTGGCAAAGTAAATACAATATAGCAAGTAAAACACTGGAATGGTAGATTTGCAATGGGAGAATGTGCAAAGTAGAAATAAAAATAATGGGGTGCAAAGGAGCGGGGAATGTGCGGGGGCACCGGATCATACCATGAGACTATCTGCCTTGACAGAATCTCTAGCCTACCTAAAGTGCAGTCTGGCTGAGGGAAGCTGCAAACTCCCGTTGTGGAGTGTAGAACTGAGGGTGAAATGTAAAATACACAAAAGGTAAATTATTTCTCAAGGTAAAATATGTTTGTAGTGACACTGGTTGACTTGCAACAGTTAGGCTACGTTTACAAAGGCAGCCAAATTCTGATATTTTTTACACTGTTCTTTTGACTAATCACTTCAGATCTTTTCACATCAAATATTTTTCACAGCTGATCTGATTAGTGAAAAAAGATCAGAATTGGGCTGACTGTGTAAACACCGCCATAGAGGCAGATATAGCATGAGAGAGAGATGAAACACAGGCTTTGAAGCAACCTCCTTTTGTTTGCAATTGGAGCACAATTATTGCCAAGTGTTGTGAATGAGAAGGCAGCTCTTCTAAAATTAGTTATCTAAGCCATGTATGTTTTCAGTGTTTTATCTTCATAGGAGAATCAGAAATCGGAAACCAAAATAAGTCCTCAGTAAGCCTACAATGGCATAAGCAATGGCCCTGACAAAACTGCCCTGGCAATACACAACACATTTGAAGGCCAAAACCCACACAATTCCAGTCTGATTATTAAATCATCTGCTACATGTTATTCCTAATCATAACATACACTGCTCAAAAAAATAAAGGGAACACTTAAACAACACAATGTAACTCCAAGTCAATCACACTTCTGTGAAATCAAACTGTCCACTTAGGAAGCAACACTGATTGACAATAAATTTCACATGCTGTTGTGCAAATGGAATAGACAACAGGTGGAAATTATAGGCAATTAGGAAGACACCCCCAATAAAGGAGTGGTTCTGCAGGTGGTGACCACAGACCACTTCTCAGTTCCTATGCTTCCTGGCTGATGTTTTGGTCACTTTTGAATGCTGCCGGTGCTTTCACGCTAGTGGTAGCATGAGACAGAGTCTACAACCCACACAAGTGGCTCAGTTAGTGCAGCTCATCCAGGATGGCACATCAATGCGAGCTGTGGCAAGAAGGTTTGCTGTGTCTGTCAGCGTAGTGTCCAGAGCATGGAGGCGCTACCAGGAGACCAGTACATCAGGAGACGTGGAGGAGGCCGTAGGAGGGCAACAACCCAGCCGCAGGACCGCTACCTCCGCCTTTGTGCAAGGAGGAGCAGGAGAAGCACTGCCAGAGCCCTGCAAAATGACCTCCAGCAGGCCTCAAATGTGCATCTGTCTGCTCAAACGGTCAGAAACAGACTCCATGAGGGTGGTATGAGGGCCCGACGTCCACAGGTGGGTGTTGGGCTTACAGCTCAACACCGTGCAGGACGTTTTGCATTTGCCAGAGAACACCAAGATTGGCAAATTCGCCACCTGTGCTCTTCACAGATGAAAGCAGGTTCACACTGAGCACATGTGACAGACGTGACAGAGTCTGGAGACGCCGTGGAGAACGTTCTGCTGCCTGCAACATCCTCCAGCATGACCGGTTTGGCGGTGGGTCAGTCATGGTGTGTGGTGGCATTTCTTTGGGGGGCCGCACTGCCCTCCATGTGCTCGCCAGAGGTAGCCTGACTGCCATTAGGTACCGAGATGAGATCCTCAGACCCCTTGTGAGACCATATGCTGGTGCATTTGGCCCTGGGTTTCTCCTAATGCAAGACAATGCTAGACCTCATGTGGCTGGAGTGTGTCAGCAGTTCCTGCAAGAGGAAGGCATTGATGATATGGACTGGCCCGCCCGTTCCCCAGACCTGAATCCAATTGAGCACATCTGGGACATCATGTCTCGCTCCATCCACCAACGCCACGTTGCACCACAGACAGTCCAGGAGTTGGCGGATGCTTTAGTCCAGGTCTGGGAGGAGATCCCTCAGGAGACCATCCGCCACCTCATCAGGAGAATGCCCAGGCGTTGTAGGGAGGTCATACAGGCATGTGTAGGCCACAGACACTACTGAGCCTCATTTTGACTTGTTTTAAGGACATTACATCAAAGTTGGATCAGCCTGTAGTGTGGTTTTCCACTTTAATTTTGAGTGTGACTCCAAATCCAGACCTCCACGGGTTGATAAATTTGATTTCCATTGATAATTTTTGTGTGATTTTGATGTCAGCACATTCAACTATGTAAGGAAAAAAGTATTTCATAAGAATATTTCATTCATTCAGATCTAGGATGTGTTATTTTAGTGTTCCCTTTATTTTTTTGAGCAGTGCATATGGCAACCAATAATTTGTGTGCGTGGTGTGGGTGTGTGTGCATGGCGTGCATGTGCGAGAGCCTCCTGTGACAGGCCTTGTGGGTAATCCTCAGACATGATGGATAATGGTGGTGCTCTGATTGCAGAGAGAGGTGATCCATAGCCGACAGAGAGGGCTTTAGGACAGATGAACAGAGTGAAATACGATGCCCATTTGGACAGATAAATAAAGCCCTTGATTCTTTCTGATCTCAACAAGATAAGTAATACATTCTACGTAATGATGCCACATCAAAACTTGAGCCATAAGTTTAAAGTCACCATGGTATTGGCATGTAGTCTACCGGTTAGAGCATTGGGCCAGTGAACATAAGGTCACTAGTTTGAATCCCTGAGCCAAGGTGAAAAATATGTCGATGTGCCCTTGAGCAAGGCACTTAACTTAATTGCTCCAGGGTTGCTATTGACAATGGCTGGCCGTGACCCCACTCGAGTGTGTATCGGGGCAGTTGGGATATGCCAAAAAACACATTTCCAATTCACACGTGTATAATGCTCACTTGTACATGAGTAATATAGGACAAATATTACATTTTTTTTAAATTGTGCAATTTTGTGGTATCCAATTGGTAGTTATAATCTTGTCCCATTGCTGCAACTCTCATACGGACTCGTGAGAGGCGAAGGTCCACCGAAACACAACACAAAAAGAACAGCCACAATTTTTTTATTTTTTTTGTGTGTGAATTTTACCCCTTTTTCATGGTATCCAATTGTTTTAGTAGCTACTATTCTTGTCTCATCGCTACAACTCCTGTACAGGCTTGGGAGAGAAGTCATGCGTCCTCCTTAACACAGCACCATCCAACCAAGAAGCCAGCCACACCAATGTGTTGGAGGAAACACTGTGCAACCTTGGTTAGCCACAGGAGTCGCTGGTGCACGATGAGACAAGGATTTCCCTACCGGCCAAACCCTCCCTAGCCTGGACGACTCTAGGCCAATTGTGCATCGTACCACAGACCTCCCGGTCTTGGGCAGTTACGACAGAGCCTGGGTGCGAACCCAGAGTCTCTTGAGGCACAGCTAGTGCCCTTAACCACTGCACCACCCGGGAGGCCCTAGAACAGCTGCAATTTGTCGTGGCATGGACTATACAAAGTGTCGAAAGCGTTCCACAGTGATGCTGGCCCATGTTGACTCCAGTGCTTCCGACAGTTGTGTCAAGTTGGCTGGGTGGTGGACCATTCTTGATATACATGGGAAACTGTTGAGTGTGAAAAACCCAGCAGCATTGCAGTTATTGACACAAACCGGTGTGCCTGACATCTACTACCATATCCCTTTCAAAGGCACTTAAATATTTTGTCTTCCCCATTCACCCTCTGAAGGGCACACACCCAATCCATGTCTCAATTGTCTCAAGGCTTAAAAACGATTTTTTAATTGTCTTTGCCACCTTCATCAACAGTGATTGAAGTGGATTTAACAAGTGACATCAATAAGGGATCATAGCTTCCACCTGATTTGATTTGGATTCATCCAGTGTTCATAATGTTTTGTACACTCAGTGTATATACAAACAGATAAGTAAACAAACCCTGTTATTGCATGTGATACATGCAATCATGATGGTAAACCTATGTTAAAGGCCTAGTGCAGTCAAAAACCTGATCTTCCTGTGTTTTATATATATTTCCACACTATGAGGTTGGAATAATACTGTGAACTGTGAAAATTATAATAATGCCCTTTTAGTGTAAGATACGTTTGAAAAGAATGCCTGAAATCTGAGCCTGTTTTAGTGGGATGGAGTTTTAGCCTGCCTGGTGACATCACAAGGTGGTAAATTAGTTAATAGACCAATAAGAAAGAGTTCCAAAACTCTCTGCCAACAACAGCTAGTTTTCAGTTTCTCCTCCTCACTCAGACCACTCCCAGATAGTCCTAGCAAAATTCTTGCTTGAGAAATTGCTCTTTACTAAGAATATATTTTTGTTTCTATTTAACCATTTTAATTGAAAACAATCACAGTAAGGTACTTAACTTTTACTCAGAAATTATTTGATATTGAGATAAGAATGGCTGCATTGGGCCTTTAACATGTTAAGTGATACACTGATTTTGACCTATGGTAGCCCTAGAGTTCCAATTAAAAGTTAGACCATGGAGAGAGACAGGAGGAGAGGGATTGGAATTTCAACAGAATATTAGTTAGACAGTGAAATAGATTTTGAAAATAATCCATGAATACGTTAGCATTCGGTATATGACATTGCCCTGTTGATCCCGAGTTTACAGGTCGCCATGGCCACCAACTTGAGGCACAAGGTGATCTAATGCCTAGGATGTCTTAGGCATAAATAATTACGGTTCCTTTCTACAGAGTGGAATGTTAGCTAAAGAGACTGGTACTCAGGCTATAGTCTGCCTGGTAAGAAATGACATTGGGCTGCCTAGATGGCTCTGGCGTAGTAAATATAAATGTGCCAGTGAGCCTGAGAAATGATGAAAATATGTCAGAAGAATTATTCAGCTGAGTGAAATGTAATAAAGCAATATGAAGGATACCAAGCCACAGCGGACAACCCCTGGCATCTGGCAATGTGTGTATTCTTCATTTTATGGCTCTCAATTCATCATAAGCTTGAATTTATATGAATGTTGTTATTCTGAGCTGTGCCTTGGCCGCCAAGTGTTAATTACCCAAGCACCCACGACTTAACGGTCATTTATTTTTGCAATGGAACACTAAGTCAAAGTTGCTAATTAGTAAGATAGGGATGAAATGCTATTATATCTACATTTGGACGTCATCCATTCCAATGTGATGGCTACAATACCTAAACCTAAACCTGAATAAGATCTGTAAGATAAACTATAAACCCAACAGTTTTGAGTGTGTTTGTGGTGTTTTTCACCTAATCCCGATAGGAGTGGCTACAGCACTTTGCAAAAGAAAGAAGACAGAAATTATACTAGCAATGCTATCCCTTAATCAGTCGTTAATGTATTTGATTTGGGAGCGCCAAGAGTGTTTCCATCCCTTTAATGAGAGAAGAAGTTGTATCTAAAGAAGAGGAGAAGGCCACTGGGCAGACTGTAACAGGAAGGGGAAATGAGACAGTTGGATGTGTCTGTGTGGCTGTCAGGTGCCTAATTTGCTCCTATGTGAATCTTGTAGAAAACTTGGCAGAGCCTCTTACCCCAGTCTTTAATTAAGAGTAAGTGGCCTTGCAGTGCCCTGCATTTACACTCCATGCTTCTGTAATCCTTCTGAGCATAAATACCAACTCACGTTGCTCTGGCCGGCTCTATTTAATCATGAGATTTTCACTGGTCTGCTTGACACTTGTCCTGTGCTTCCAAATGTTGAACGGAAATCTCCACAAGTGGAGGTTTGCTGCTGGGATTTAGCTGGACAAAAATTGAAATATTTTTATTTCAGTAAATTTGCAACTAATACTGGTCCTTAGATGGTTGAGGAGCCTACATGCACAACGTCAGATAGCAGAGTTGGGATTAGCAAAGATTGTCTATAGATTTTCCAGCGCAGCCAAGAGGATTACTCTGTTCCAAGGACTTCTAGATTGTATCTCCAGAATGAGAAGGACTATTTTTAGTTAAAGATGAGGGCACCTGACATAAGGTCTATCCCTACGCAAGTCTAGTCCTGATCAATATCTTGTGTAAGAGTATCCCTCTAGAACGTAAACATGTTTGTGAATGTGTACATCCAATGATCCGCTCATGTTGGACAGCACGATAAATTCAATAAATACAATCTAACAGTGGAAGTCCTTGGCAGTCTGTAACAACTTGCAAAAACATCAGCCTTTTTAAAAACGTACTTGTAAACACAAACAATCCGATTCTGCTTGACTTGAATTTACTACCCTGCTCTCAATCTCACATTCAGTTTTGTCTGTTCATACTTCACTACGCACTAGAGTTCCCATGTTATATTGACATTGACAGGCCAAATTCCCGTAATACAGTTAATTAGTTAGAAAAACAAGGACAGCGATGTAATAATGAGTAGGCATTGCCTCTTTGCTAAAGCAGACTACTGTGATGGTCAGGTAAGTACGACAAGTTTTAAATACAATGTAGCCAGGGCAACAGTGTTATGAAACCAGAGTATGTTTGATGGATGTGAGATTGGATGTGGGATTTGACATCTCGATTGAGAGCCTGGGCACAGCTAGTTTCTATAGCACTTTAGACCACAAAGGCAGTGACAATGCTGAGGAAAGGAAAAACACAATACTTGATATGGTAATTGACCAGGTATTTTCTATAAAAACTGTGTTTTTATTCCTATACATTGCAGTATAAAACTAATAATAGTGTTCAGATAATGATGTACTGTAGGATAAAAAGGGTCATTGTGCAAAACAGTAAGTATTTTTCCCTGCAGTGCATCACTAATAAATCAAAGCCTTTATGAACATTAGGGCAGGAAATGGCTTTTTTAATGTTGAAATGGGAGGATTAGTTTCTCTTTGTATTCTGTTAATAAAATTAAATTCTAAAAGTCAAAATAGTCATTTTTTAAATAAAATCTTGATATATTCTGTCTGTAAGACTCCAACCAGCCCCAGGCATTTTACAAAGAGATAAAAATGTGGGCTGATGAATATAGATCCTACACATAGACAGTAGTTTAATCGAATAAGTCCTCACAGTAGATGGTGTGTTGTTCAAAGGGCTTCCCAACTGAGACATAGTTCACCTTGGGTGAGAGTTTATGAATATCACATAAGCAATAGGAGGAAAGGTTCATTGGCACACTGGTAGCACAGCACAGCATGGCACAGGTACATACTGTAGCTGCTATCCTCATTTTTGTAATTGAATGATGTTCATTAAATAGGCTTTTGTTAAACAGCACAACAAAAATGGTATTCAATGAAGGCAGTGAACGCTACAGACAGTCAGTAGGCAACAGCTTGCTGTTATGAAGTGCTGTCAACTCAGTTCATAATCTGGCAAGTAACACACACACACACACACACACACACACACACACACACACACACACACACACACACACACACACACACACACACAGATGATTTAAATCTTGGTTGAGTATGTTTTCTTAGAAGTCCTGTGGTTCGCCATTAAGGATTATTTCTATAGTGCAATGCAATGAAGAAAAAAGTATGCTAATTATCCGGTAGTACTCTGTTACATACTGTGCAGCTGATGAGAACAACCACCATCGCCTATAGTGCACCGAGCCGAGCCATAAGTCAAAGGGGTACCGCTACACTGCCAGAGTCACCTGAAAATAAAACAAGGCAACAGTAAACATGTTGTCCCCCACGAATGATGCGGTACCCCTATGGGACTTGGAACATTTTGTAAATTACGGTGCTCTATGGCTAAACACATCATTCACCCAGGTTTCATCAAAATCGGTCCAGTGGTATCTGATATATCACGTGGGTTAGCTAGACTCATATCCCTGAGCATGTGTGCCAAATGTCATCACTCTGAGTCAAACAGACCAAGAGATAAACATGTGCCTGTTATAGCTCCACCGTGAGGTCGATATGAATGTTCTTGCATATGTTGAATCATGGCAGTGTTTGCAATATGTGTACCAAATGTTGTTATAATACGAATATCATTGACGGATTTATATGCATTTATGTGCCAGACCACGCAAACGTGAATGTTTATTGGTCAATAACGGCCATGTTGTTTTAGGTACTAGTATGGAAAATATTGCGTTGAGAGACCTTTGTCCATAGATGCCACATATCAAGTTTTGTGCAGATCGGTCATTCGGTGAAAGAAAAGTAGCATTTTAAGTGTTTTATCACAAAATGGTGGAAAATGAGGGGCGTGACCTTTCAAAGTTTGCATTTTCAATATTTTATTATAGCGCCAAGATCTGGTCAAACAGGTGCATCATTCACCCAGTTCTGTGAGATTTCGCGTGTGACTAACATACGAACAAACGTACTAACATACTAACGCCATAACAGACAGTCCCCTCCACGGACTGATCAACAGTCCCCTCCACGATTTCACAGTGGGGGAGAACAAAAGGAAATATTTTGACTGGATGTCAGAAAAGCTTACAAAATCATTCATTTCCACCGAGCTGCACGAAGGGGATCAGTTTTAGACAGAATGCCAGCCAAGCAAATGCCCCCTTGTTTTGTCCACAGTGAAGTGGAAAGTGATGAGATGAGATGAAGGTACTGTGGACTGGACTACATCTGTGGTTTATTGTCTTGTCGTCTACTCAATCGTTATTAGACCGGGGTCACACTGAGCTGCTCCTGCTGGGGTAGTGACACAGACTCGTTAAAGAGCCCATTTCCCTCTCCCCTTCTGGGAGGGCAAAGATAGAAAAACATCATGAAGAGATCTGTCATCATTACTCTCAAATACATCAGTACACCTCAGTAAGACCACGACCAAGTGCAACAAGAAGTTGATGAAGGTTTGGAGAAAGTGAACTACATGAGCACTGAGCAGATGTCAGTGTGTTGTAACATTGAGTATTTGATTTATTTAGGCATCTCAAAACAATATCAGACTGATGAGATTACAATGGACAATAGACCAGAGTGTCACAATTCTTATGCAGAGAGAAACATTGCAGTTTCAAAGCTATACTGAACAAAATTGTAAACTGAACTTGCAACAATTTCAACAATTTTACTGAATTACATACAGTTCATTAAAATAAATCAGTCATTTGAAATACATTCATTAGGCCCTAATCTATGGATTTCACATGAGTAGGCAGGGGCGCAGCCATGGGTGGGCCTGGGAGGGCATAGGCCCCCTCCCAAATGAGCCAGGCCCAGCCAATCAGAATGAGTTTTTCCTAACAAAAGGGCTTTATTACAGACATAAATACTCCTTAGTTTCATCAGCTGTCTGAGTGGCTGTTCTCAGACGATCCTGCAGGTGAAGAAGTCAGATGTGGAGGGGCTAGAGTGGTTACACGTGGTCTGCTGTTGTGAGGCCGGTTGGACGTGCTGCCAAATTCGCTAAAAACGACATTGGAGGTAGAGAAGTTAAAATGAACTGGCAACAGCTCTGGTGGACATTCCTGCAGTCAGCATGCCAGTTGCATGCCCCTCAAAACTTAAGAAATCTGTGGCATTGTGTTGTGTGACAAAACTGCAAATTTTAGAGTGGCCGTTAATTGTCCCGAGCATAAGGTGCAGCTGTGTAATGATCATGCTGTTTAATCAGCTTCTTGATATGACTCACCAGTCAGGTGGATGGATTGGCAAAGGAGAAATACTGACTAACAGGGATGTAAAGCTTTTTGTTCGCATGGAACATTTCTGAGATCTTTTATTTCAGCTCATGAAACATTGGACCAACACTTTATATGTTACGTTTATATTTTTGTTCAGTGTAATTTACTGCAATTCTACACATTTTGCCATGTGGCTGAGAAAGAATTTGCAGTCCGAAACAAATTTCCTGCAATTATACACATTTTTCGATGGCTTATGTCATGTTCTTATGCTACCTAAGTGACTCAAACATGGCCCATTCAATGACATTTTTTTAAAACATTTTAGATTCTCCCTAACTGTCAAGTTTTTATTTTGGTAATTGTTAATTCTCAAAGATGATCTTATTTTAAAATATATTGCTCCATTATCTTTACTCCATACTTTATATCTGGTTTTAATCATTTAAGTTTACACTGAAAACATTTTACCATCCCCAAATATATATTTTGTGCGCTGCTGGCAGTGCGCTGGTGCTTAATGCATATAGGGGAAACACTGCTTATGCTAAGTGATACATGTGGAGTCTGATGTTCTATTCCTAGTTATATAGACTTCCACATGACTAGAGGTCAGTAGTTTATACTCGAGACCAAGGACAAGACATACTGTATGTCTAAGAGTAGTGAATGACTGTATGTACACAGAAAACATATAAACGCAACATGTAAAGTGTTGGTCCCATGTTTCATGAGCTGAAATAAAAGATTCCAGAAATGTCCAATATGCACAAGAAGCTTATTTCTCTCAAATGTTGTTCACAAATTTGTTGACATCCCTGTTAGTGAGCATTTCCCCTTTGCCAAGATAATCCATTCACCTGACAGATGTGGCATATCAAGAAGCTGATTAAACAGCATGATCATTACACAGGTGCACTTTGTGCTGGGGACAATGAAACGCCACCATTGTGAACGTTGCCCCATGGTGGCGGTGGGGTTATGGTATAGGCAGGCATAAGCTGACAACAAACATTTTATCGATGGCAATTTGAATGCACAGAGATACCGTGACGAGATCCTGAGGCCAATATCGTGCCATTCATCCCCCTCCATCACCTCATGTTTCAGCATGATAATGCAAGGCTCCATGTCGCAGTTCTTTCATGGCCTGCATACTCACCAGACATGTCATCCATTGAGCATGTTTTGGATACTCTGTATCGACGTGTACGACAGCGTGTTCCAGTTCCTGCAAATATCCAGCAACTTCGCACAGCCATTGAAGAGGAGTGGGACAACATTCCACAGGCCACAATCAACAGCCTGATCAATTCTACGTGAAGGAGATGTCGCGCTTCCTGAGGCAAATGTTGATCACACCAGATACATGCTAGTTTTCTGAGCCACGCCCCTACTTTTTTTGTAAAGGTATCTCTGACCAACAGATGCATATCTGATTCCCAGTCAAGTGAAATCAATAGATTAGGAGCTAATTAATTTGTTTCAATGGACTGATTTCCTTATATGAACTGTAAACTCAGTAACAACTTTGAAATTGTTGCATAGTGCGTTTATATTTTTATTCAGTACTAACCATAAGGACTTGATATTTCATGATATTTCTGGAGGTACTGTTGTAGGGGAATATCCTGGATCAAACAGCAGCTGTTTGCTGTAATTTGATGTTTCATAACTTTTTAAATTACAGTGTATTGATTCAGAAAACAATCTATGAGAAAATAAATTGGTTTAGCTATATGAGCCAGTCAAGTGGGACAAATACTTTACTTGTGATTTGTTGATTAACTCAGAACTGGTTGGGAAAGCCAAGCTTTAGCAAGAGACGTTATTATTTTTTCATTTTACTTGTACAGAAACTGTCTTTAGTCAGCAATGTGTTCTGTGTGTAACAGCTGTAGGGGGTAATGTGAGAAACAACATTTTACAAAGGCAAAGGTGAGCATTTAAATTCCCATTTAGTTGAGGGTAAAGTACAGAACAAAAACTGTAATCCCTGTCTATCTATGTAAGTGAGGGTCAGAGAATGATCATACACATGTACTGTATGTCCATGGGACATTTTTCGAAATCAAAAGTATTGCATAAAGTATAAACTGGCAGTGAACCAACTAAAACCATGGACTGTGTAGAGTTCTGTACAATACAGTAAGGATCCAACCAGAGAGGAGGGGAACTAGGAATACTGAATGTGTTCTGTTCTGCCAAAGCAGTGGGCCTTCAGACTCTGCTTGTACAGCGTACAGGGGGAAAGAGAGCATCTGCACACTGCATATCAAAGCTCTTCACCACACACAATCCATATTTAATTCCATATCATCAATATCCCGGAGGAAAACATCAGTGTTCACATGAAAAGCGTTCTTCACTCTGACCACATTTGATCAAAGCACAAGAGCATCTGAATGAATAAAGATTTTTCTTGTATTATTAGAACTGGCAAATCTCCTAAAACTAATATCCATGAAATGGAAATGCTTCAGTAACATTGACATACAGTGTTATATCTTCTGGGGTAAGGCAGGTAAGGAGTTGAGAGTATTTGGTTTGAATAATAAAGAGACATGAATGTCAAATAGGATGACACAAAATGTATAAAATAGTGGTATATGTTCTATTAAATGCATGAATAACTGCATACAGTTTAAAATAATTTACTGGATCATATTGTACCTCCTCCCATTATAAACTTCACCACCAAAGCTATGGTCAAATAAAGTTTCATTAATGAATTCAGCAGGGCTCAAGACTCCAGAGCACCTGTACTCTGATGATTAGATGGCTTAGTTTATTGGAAATGGACCATACAGTAGAAATTGCCTTACGTATGTTGGTTCTGTTTTTCTGTGCACCGTTTTATTTACTTAACAAATAAGGAATACTCAAAATGTGCACTTATAAATCATAACAATTTTACTCAAAATACAGCTGTAGACAGAAGTCAAAGATCATTCATCAAACATACAACTGATGTCTCTCATGAGCTGCCCCATAGGAAAAGTTGCTTTTATCATGCTTGTAGTCAACCCCCTGTGATGTCACTGCATACGTTGTTACCTGCTACTCCTCAGACCAAGCCGATGCATACACAGCTATACAAACTTGCAAGAGATACAATAGTTCCAATGTTTTCTAAGGCTCAGCAGTAAATGTCCACTCCCCCAAGTTGATTTATATGTCCACCCCATGCCATAATTCACACATTTCCCAGATTATTTTTTTAATAAGAGGCAGACTTAGAAAAGACTGTGGAATAATTATAAAATCTTACAATTAATATATATATATTGTTAATCTGTAGGACCCTATAAATGTAGAGGAGGAGGGGTCCCATAGCCCCTCCCCTTCTATTAAGACAACATAAGCATAATAAATTATTATAATACATCAAACATTTGGTGCAGCCCCTATCATGACCCCAATTTGACCCCATCACCTATAAGCCAATTAAAGTACCCAGACATTCACTTAACTGGACAACCATGAGTAAACAATTTTGAGTTCTCACATGCAAAACTTTTAATTGCTCTAAAAATCTGTTTGGCATGTTAAACACAGTTTGTGTGTTTGTCTGCCTGCATTTACACAGGTAGACAATTAAGAATTTTTTTCCCTCCACTAACTGATATTTTTTCAAATCAGATATTTTTTAGAAATCAGAATTGGGCTGCCTCTGCGCAGCCTAAGATCAACGCATAATGTGAAGAAATGGATAGGAAAACACTATGACTGCGTTTACACATGCAGCCCAATTCTGTTTTTTTTCTCACTATTTGGTATTTTGACCAATCAGATTTTCTCTGAAACACCTCTGATGTGATTGGTCAAAAGACCAATTACTGGCGAAAACAAATCACAATTGGGCTGCTTATGTAAACATAGCCTGTGTAGTTTGTAGAACCATACAAGACATTACTTTTTTGTGTGTCTCGTCAAAAATTCAGAACTGTAATTGCATCCTAATATTTTCTACTCTGGAAACATCTGAACATACTGCTCCAGAGACGTATCTGCCCTAGTTTCCTCCACCAATCATTGAAGGATTATCTCAAATGGTTGCACCTGAGTAAGTTCCACCTTGCTGGTTTTGATTACCACCAGGTTAAGCTGCTTGAGAATTTGACAAATATACTTTCCATAACACCAACCAAATGTTTCTGTCAGCACAATAATCTGTGGTGTTAAACACACATTTTTGGAAACAGATAACGAAACACCAGCATAGCATGTGTGCTGCAGCTCATTCATGATGGCTGTGTCTGTCTACCTTTTAAGGTAACTATGTTTCTATTTTAGTTTTTTCTTCACTTCTAAATTTCAATTCGATAGCCTAGTAATTATTTTGAAGTGATTTCTGTCCTCTTTTGCTGCATGATTCTGTTTTGCCTGTTAAATGTAGCAGTAAACTGGATCTTTTCCAAGAGGTATGGGAATGTTCAATTGTCAATAAAAATAAATGTAAAAAAAGCTACAGTCTGGGATTGTCACATCCATGAAAATAATTATTCTGTTAACCCCATCTGAACCCAAAATATAATTGATGTTTGTAAACCATTTGTTTACAATTATTTTATGTAAAGCGTTAAAACATGGTAAATTTGGATCTCATGGACTTTCAATCCCTGCATCTAGACTACAGTCTATGAATTTGAGGGATTACATTTTCCTAGCGTCATTCCTCAACTGATTAATGTAACAAGTGGTGGAATGGCTTCTTTAGAAAAATGTCATCCCAGGATGAGCCTTTTCAACCACTAGGAGATTGCACATAATCTTAGAACATCTGTATTTATTTGAATCTCCTAGTATGTTATACTAAAAGTATTCATTTATTTCAGGCTGCAGTTATGGCTATGCTGTGTGTACAGCGTCTCACTGTGGAGCCCCAGTACTACAGAGCTGCACATTATCCCAGCCAGCATGACCAGGTCCACAGTTCCTCAGCCTGGAGTAGCACTTTTCCTGCTGACCTCCGGTCAAAAAGTGCTCCAGTAGATTTCCGCTTAACTATACCCTTCCAACGCCTCTCAAGTCCACCGACAACCTCTACCAGTAGTCCTGGCTCTAATCAGAAAGGCGGCACCCCTTGTGCTGGTCCTGCTCAGGGGGGCCCAGACCCAAACCAAGATTAGTCTGCCCCCAATGGCTCTGACACCCAGAGAGAAGTTTCCCATAGCCCCATTGGAAAGATCCAAGGTGTAAAGTTGTTTTTTATCCCAGATAAGATGGAGCTAACGGATTTGACCAAACCTCAAACTGGAAAGACCAGCTGTGCCATTTACCCTATTCCCTTAGCCATTGGTCCCCCCCCCAGTATGAGACAAATCGCAGTGGCTATTACTCGCATACCACATCTTTCCCCATGTATTATTCAAACCCAACTTCTTCAGTTTACCCTGTTCCAATGTGGTATGGTCCCACTCAGGATGTTGAGGTTCCCAATGGTTATAACCCAGGTCAGGTAAAGCCTCCCACTAACTTTGGCAAAGGACCATTTCTCCCAAACCAATCACTGCAGCTGGTCCTGCACCAGTTGGCTCAAGTACCCCCTCAGCCTGGAAATGTTCCTAGTGGACATTACCAAGGTCTGAAGAACCCCACTACTACCCAATTTGGGACACCCTAGACTGGAGGAGGACAGGCTGATAAGAAATCCTCTCCTGTCCAGACAGGAAATAAACCTGATTCCTCCAGAATGGAAAGCTCTCAAAACCTGCACTCCAGCAATATAACCCCAGCTGTGACCCTCCTTATAGTGTAGGTCAGTATAAATATAAACCCCCAACTCCAATCAAACCTGACCCTGTGCCCACCAATGTTGGCTATGGCCAAAATGGAGGAGCTCTTAGTGGTTACTACTACCCGGGTCAGGAAAACCTCTCCCCAGGTTATTTTGGCAAAAGACTGACTGAACAAACTATGCCTCCAAAACCTACTGTTGACCCTGTACCCAATACCTCTGATCCTATCCACTATGGAAACTATTTTCTAGTTCAAACTAAACCTTCCATCTCAAATTCAGGAATAAGCCAGGCTGGTAAGAAACCTTCAGTCCAGAAAGGTAGTGAACTTGGTCCACCAAGCCCCCAAATAAGACCTGTCCCCCCCAGAATTATACCCAAGATATGGCTCTCCTTACAGTGTGGATAGCCACAAGTAGGAACTCTCAGCCACCTTTTCACAGCACTTGGACCACAAACCTGCTTTGGAAGTCAACATGTTTGCACCTTTTCACAGTGGATTAAACCCGAATGCAGCCAACCAGTTCGCCCAGATTACCAGTGATTCAAGCATGGAGGCTGAGAGTGGTGAAGAGCCTAGTCCTGTCCAACCCACTCCTGAATCAGATGAAGGTGCAGGTCCCAGAGGATTTATGCCACAAATACTTCCTCAGAGAAACTACGCCCATTCCTAGAGTGGAGGCTCCCGTGGTGATGTCGTTCCAGGAAGACCTGAATTCAGGATGACTTAAGTGCAGGTATGATTGGTTTATTGACATCACAATTTTATTGCAGTTTCAAGATTACGTTTATTTGTCTGCGTATTCCATAGATGGAAAGAGGACAAATATTTGTATCTGTGCCATTATGGTGTCTGTGATGGTACCATTGTGGCCATCTCCATTTTAAAGTAGTGAATTTTCATATTGTTTTAAAATAAACAAAATACATGCAATGCTAG